>NC_043972.1:58378108-58538108 GCF_902148855.1 Sphaeramia orbicularis
CTGCCGCGACATTTCTGTCAACTTCTGCATCTGTGTTTTGTAAAACAGCAGGTCACAGAGACAACTCTGACCAATCAGTGGTCTGCAGTGTTTACACGTCATTTCTAGTATCTGGTCCCCAGTCTTGGAACCTCAGCGGAGGTGAGACCAAAAAACTAGTACCGGGTACCAGATTCCAGGTCCTTTTTCGTAATGGAAACGCAAAAAGGTCGAGTCGAGAGCGCTCCTTTAGTTTGTGTGCAGTGGAGGTCAATGACAATGATCAGTGTAATTTAGAGTAAGGAGCTGTTTCATAAAGGTGAGGGGGGGGGGGGGCTGACTTTTAAATATCCTTCTTGGTTCCAGGTGGAACAGTGGTTGGGTTCCAGTGTTCCGCGTCCGTCTACTGGACTGTTCAGATTAACCCAACGTTTGTTCTCAAATGAGGCCAAGCTTTCTGAATTAAAGTTTGAGTTGAAGCGTGGCTTGACTTGAGAAGAGCACTGGTAACTGTGGCTGGCCTCCATAAACAGGTGGTAGATGACGGGGGGGGCGGGGGGGGGGTCGCAATTTACTGTGTAAATTATGCAGAGCTCAAAACAATACAAACAGGAGACAGTGGAGTGGCTGGCATCGGCTAATGAGATGATGAGGTGGTGGCGGGTGGTGGTGGGGGGGATGGTGTGGTGGTGGGGGGGGTCTGTCTGGAGGTGTTTGTTGGTGATGGTGTTTGTGGAGGAGCTTTGGCGAGGTGGGGGCAGACTGTCCGTCTGTACACCACCCCTAATAGACTCTAGAGGGGGTGTGTTCATAGGCAGCTGGGGCACCCTGCCCCCCCCCCCCCCAGTGGCAGGGGTCCCTCGAACACTGGCATGTAGAGGGGCCCCTAAAAAGTCTGTCTGCAACCCCCATAACCAGCACCACTAGCACCACTACCCCCCACACTAATGTGAGGCTGGGGGCCTGGGAAGGACTTGAAGTTCATGGTGAGACCTCCTATTGAGCTGACAGCCATTCAGAGTTAGACGGGGGGGGGTGGGGGGGTCTGGGACACCATAGAGCTCTGATAGCTATTCATCTGGGGTGGGAGAGACAAGTAAAGAGGGAGACAGAATGAAGGGGGGGTTGGGGGCTGGTGTGTGTGTGTTGGGGGGGGCATAAATAAAAGTGAGGAATCCAGGCTCAAAGTTTGCTTTGAGCAGTGAACGCCTCTCACACTCCCTTAGACTCTTAATTACCAGCACCTTCCACTTTTCTCTTTCCCTTTTCCACCCCCCCCCCCACCCCCCCAGTCCCATCCTCTCCTCATCCTCTCTATCCCTGGTTTTATGAGGCCACATGCTGAGGCTGTAAATTTACCATTAACAAGCTTATTCACTGTCGTCCTCTCAACAAAACAAGACCATGATGCCAATAACTCAAAGTGACACCAATACCCAAACTGCCTTTTATGTCACCAACCTGCAGTTCAGCTCTACTGTTAGCCCCCCCGCCCCCCCAGTCTGATGAAGTGGCGTACCGAGGCTAACGTCCTGCCTTCTGTTGGCTGATGCTAGTTAGCGCCGTGGACTTCTACTACTAAACTGAACAGAGTTGTTAGTTCACTGTGCACTCCATGACCCCATGGAATATGTTAAGTTGAGTCTGAGCTGCTTGAAAATGTAACAAAAAGGGTTTCATGTGAAGTCCACGTCAGCCGGGCTTAGGGTGTGTCACATGCTTCCTCTTTGTATTAGGAGGTGGTAGCGTACCAGGCTCCTGTAAGGCCTCCAACCTCAGCCTCAATCCCCTCAGTTTGGTCTTTAACACCATGTGCTGATCTCATCTGGTCACATCTAGGACACACGCACTGGAAGCATCACAGATACCACAGGGTGTCATTTAGAGCTGTGTATCAGCAAGAACCTGGTGATACGATACAAATCATAAGACTAGGATCACGATATGATATGTCACGATATATCATGATACTGTTAAAAAGGCAATTTTTTTTGTTTGTTCCTTTTAAAATGATTTTTCCTGGAAGAATTGAATTATACCAGAAATCTGCACAAATACTGAACACATTTTATTTGATCAGAACAGGATCTAATGTTATATCACAAAATGTTCCTGTGTTCAAACTGACATCATGTTTTACAGACATTACAGTTCCAGATCCTGTTCAAACGTTCATATTCTATTAGTTCAGAACTAACAACATTAATTTTGGGCAATCCCAACAAAGGAACCAACATCTACTTTTCAGACAGTAAAAAGTGCTTTTAGGATGCTTCAAATAACCATTATTTAATAAAACAGTGTTAAATAATATAAATAAGATATAAACAATAAAGAAAAACAAAAAAACAACATGAACCTCCACAATATCTGCATTTGAATAAATACCTAAAAATATCGATACAGTACTTTTTAATATTGATACAGTATTGTGAAATGAAATATCGCAATATTTTCTAACACCCCTAGTGTCATTTGACCTGAGGCTGCACTTTACTGCAGTTAAAGTCGAGGCTCTGAACTGTACTCTAACATATGACAGTCAAAAGAAGGCGGGACAACTCTAGTGACAGTTTGTGTACAGAATGGGCAGACTGGTAGAGTTTACATTTTCGGGCATGTTTTATAACATTTTTGTCTTATTAAATAGAACATTAAACCAAATAAACTAAATATAGTAAAAGAAGCACTAACTAAAATCAGACACTACAGATATGCCGACCTCAGCTGCATCTTTTTCCTCTTATTACCTATTTTTTGATCATCTTCTTCTTGTTTTTATGTGCAATATTCACCAGTGGACTCACCAAGGCTCAGGGTCAGGGGTCACATGATGGGAGGGTGCATAATGCTGCAAAATCAAAAGTATGGATGATTCCACAAATGCATTAAAAGTAAAGGCAGGGAAAATTAATACTGAAGTACAGAAACCTGAAAGACCGACTGAAGAACAGGAAGGAAGTATTTGCTCATAGTTCAAACTCATTTATCCACATAGTTGATAGTGTTCATTCTATAGTTCCATAGATGGTACAGGTTTATACGACTGTAACTGTTAGTACCAGTACTGGTACTAACAGTTACAGTAGTAGTATATCCACTGGTAGTACTAGTATTTGTAGTAGTAGTATTATGGGTATTTGTTCTAGTTATTGGTACTTATTCTAACACCAGCTGTTCTAGTTTTTAATCGTTCTAGTTTTCTCTGCGTCATGTGTCTCCACACTGAAAAAAAAGGCGTGTCCAAAAACCAGATAAAAACACTAAAGAAAAACTAGTGAAATATCTGTTCATGCAGCAAAATAATTTCACTTGACAAGGTTAGTTGAATTCAGATTGTTAAATCTAGAATTAAACATGTCTACAGATCAGTGGCGGCTGCTGGTCTTTCAGACAGGAGAAGCTCATTGTCGGCTTACATCAAAAAAATTGTCAAGTTATTTAATCATAAATTCGTCCCTCTGTTCCTTTTTCAGAAAATGCTCAGTGACCTTCTCGTACACAGTAGGCGTCTTTTCCAGGGACTGGAGAGTTCACTCCGACCTAGGAAACAGTATGACTGATTTAACTATCTACAAAACTATATTAAACTGGAACCAGAAATGATTAAATTATGGAACTGAAACAAGAAAACGTTGAAATTATGTTAATTTGAAACAAGGAAGTACAATGAGTGTGTTTTATATGCAAGAAGAAATGAACGAGTCATTTGGTTTCTGTGATTTCACAGCAGAATGTGTGACGGTATTAAACTGAACTGTGTCAGTGAAGGAGCAGATCTGAAAACAGCTGTCAATCAAACGGGATTCAGCCTTTTGACTGATCGTCCAATCAGCACGTGGAAGCTCCGCGTCCAGCCAAGCTCCGCCCACAGCCTCATTCACCCCCAGAGATGCTGGGCGTCCAGGGGCGGGACAACGTGGTGGCATTTATCCAATTACCATCCAGCTTTTAGGCAATGAAAAAACAGTTCCACTCAGTCCCATTGAAGTGCATGGACGCTGAGCGTACGGACAAATGCACTGAGCAGATGGAGGAGAAACACAGACACGGGAATGGAGGAGAATGAACAACATCCAGTCCACTGATCTGGGATCAAACTGATTCTGAACCAACTGGTCTGAGAGATGAACGGTTCCAACATTTGGAGTCAATGAAACGTCAACACAACCGAACAGATTTGAGCATTTAATTGGAGTCATTTTAGGGGAAGCTGAGCTTCCACTGCAGTCTGACACAAAACACCTCTGCTACAGACGTACGAACACTTCAAATAAATGAACTCTGGAAACAACAGACATTATCTTACACTTCTAAATCTAAGTGTTTTTTTAATCTAGGTAAGAACCAAATAATTTACAGTGCCACTATTTCTCCCCCTCTCCCCTACTCTCTCTCTCTCCTCTCTCTCTAACCCTTTAACTGGTCCTGTCAGATGTCCGTCCTCCAGGAGGCGGGCTCTGCTCCAGGTTTCCACCTGTTGCAGGTGTTTTTTTCCCACTGTCCCCAGTCTTTCCTCCTGTTGGATTCTGTTGTTCTGTAAACTGGGTTCACAGTCTGCTTTATTCCAGCTCTAAATGTAAAGTGTCATGTGAAAACTTTGGTTATAATTCGGTGCTATTTGAATATAATTGGATTGACAGATTGAAACTCTGGATCAAAAAGATCCACTTGTCTAAGTCTGAATGGAAGCTCCAGGGTCAGACTGAGTAGTGCAGGGACATGAACATGAACAGTATCTATAGACGATGTCTGATGTTATATATAGAAGTCAGGATAGGCTGACTGTTATGGAGGCAGTTCACACAATAACACATGCATGTGCACAGTGTCCATAATGCACCTTTAAAAGTCTACACTGTAAAAGTCTGAATCTGACCCAGTGTATGTGTCTCATTTCTAGTCCACATATCTGATCCCACTTTAAATCCGACAGACTCACCTACAGAGGAACTGTTCAGTCAGACAGAAGAACTGGTTTAGAGACAATAGATCTGGAAAATCTGATTTAGACTCATCTGAACAAGATCAGTTTCACTTGTTCCATGTGCAGATGTTTTTTGCTTGAATTAAGGAAAAAAATCTTGAATTAAACAAAAAAAAAATCTTGAATTAAACAAAAAAAAATCTTGAATTAGGCCAAAAAAAATCTTGAAAATGAAAAAAAAAAAAAAAATCTTGAATCAAGCAAAAAAAAATCTTCAATTAAACAAACAAAAATCTTGAATTAAGCAAAAAAAAAAAAATCTTCAATTAAACAAACAAAATCTTGAATTAAGCAAAAAAAAAAAACTTCAATTAAGTAAAAAAAAAAATCTTCAATCAAGCAAAAAAATCTTCAATCAAGCAAAAAAATCTTCAGTTAAGCAAAAAAAAACTCCAGTTAAGCAAAAAAAAAAAAAAAATCTTCAATCAAGTAAAAAAAATAACATCCTTGAATTAAGCAAAAAGAAACCAAACTTCAATTAAGCAAAATAAATCTTGAATTATGCAAAAAAAATCGTGAATCAAGCAAAAAAAAAAAAAAAAAAAAAATAATATAATATATATATATATATATATATATAATATTATAATATAATAATTAAGCAAAAAAAAAATCTGCCCATGGAACAAGTGAAACTGATCTTGTTCAGATGAGTGTAAATCAGATTTTCCAGATCTGTTGTCTCTAAATCAGTTCTTCTGTCTGACTGAACAGTTCCTCTGTAGGTGAGTCTGTCTGATTTAAAGTGGGATCAGATATGTGGACTAGAAATGACACAAACACACTAGGTAGATTCAGATTGTTTTCCAGTGTACATTTAAAGTGGGTGCATTCCACATTAAACCCACAGACTGTGTCCAGAACCTGCTGTGACGTCCGGTGGTGGACCTGGGTCTTATTAGGTGGACTCAGAGTCCACCTGTGTCTGTAAAAAAAAACATTTCTTTTAAAAAACTGAAATTTTATGGTTATTCACAGTTACAGTTTTTTCATGTTATTTTACATTTGACATGTAAAATCAGTCTGTTTTTGTCATTTCGTTGATATTTTCCTGTATCTTAAAAATACAGGAAAAATCTGTAAAATAAACGGTAAAAATTCTGTTAAATTACAGATTTTTTTTACAGTGTGTGTCTGACATCTGTTTGTCTCTGTTTTTAGGGAAACGTTGGCGGCGTCAAGCGTCTCAGACGACCAATCACAGGAGGAGGACAGTGGGACTGGTCCACTGGCTGTGGGGTGCCTTTCATTCTGGACTAGAAAAGGCTGAGACCCTAACCCTGAGCCTAAACCCTGAGCCTAAACCCTGAGCCTGACCCCAGTGGGAGGACCGTGGGGTTTTGTGTTCTTCTACCCATAAACAGCTGAAGTCCAAACTGGGCTGACTGGGTTCTTCAGTCCCAGGTGTCCATGTGAGTGTCCACACCTCTGAGAAGGACACGTTCCACTGGTTTTTCATCTAGTATTAGTCTGACTTAGATCATATGTGCCATTAGCTGATGTGTCGCCCTCAGTGAGTTTAGTTATCGTTACTACGACTCCAAGACGTGTGAATGTGAGACCCACGGCAGCAGTGAATAATACTGCACTGTGATTGGACGGCTCCGTGTGTCAGCTGACACAGCAGTGAAGGAGTGAGCTGTTGTCTTTATACTCTATGCAACTGTTTGAGTGGACTTTTCCAGCCTTTCACCCTTATTATGGGATATTTTGTGGGGGATATCAGTTTACAGATATGTCTTCACATATTGTCAAAAGTAATGTTTTTTTTAGGCAACGTTCACATTACACTGCAACAGAAATGAAATTCACTTGGTGTGTGTGTGGTGTGTGTGTATGTGTCTGTATGTGTCAAGGTTTATCGTTAACAAAAACGAATGAAATGATGAAAACTAGAATGGAAAAAACATTTTCATTAACTGAAATAAATAAAAAACTATAATTAAAAGGAAAAAGAAAAAACATAACTAACTGAAACTGTATTGTGTGTTTTCAAAACTAACTAAAACGTGTAAAAATTACAGATAAAATTCCCTTCGTTTTCATCTTTGTCAATGTCGGATTGATACGAAAGCGATTTATTTAGTTTGAGCTAGTGGCACCATACGACACTTTTTGGTCCGTCACTTGTGTTCACTTGTGGTTTCCAGTCGTCTTCTGGTCCCCACTCTACCTGGAAACATGGAGACTAAAGCAGCAGAGTCCTGTCTGGGATTTATTTGAATACGACGACAGAGAAGAAAAAGAGACGACTAAACTAAATTAATACTAAAACTAAACTAAAACTAAACATTTAGAACAGGGCTGTCAAACTCATTTAGTTCAGTTCCACATTCAGCCTAATCTGATCTAAAGTGGGCCGGGCCAGTCAAATAATATAAACTGGAAGCACTCGAAGAACGCAGACCTCCACCAAGGCTGATCAGTGGGCCCCCCCGTGGGCCCCCCCACACCCGATCACCACCAAAATTTAATCATTTCTTCCTTATCCCATTTCCAACAAACCCTGAAAATTTCATCCAAATCTGTCCATAACTTTTTGAGTTATGTTGCACACTAACGGACAGACAAACAAACAAACAGACAGACAAACAAACAAACCCTGGCAAAAACAAACCTCCTTGGCGGAGGTAACAAACAAACAGACAAACAACAAACAGACAAACAAACAACAAACAGAGACAAACAACAAACAAACAACAAACAGAGACAAACAAAGAGACAAACAAACCCTGGCAAAAACATTACCTCCTTGGCGGAGGTAACAAACAAACAGACAAACAAACAAACAGACAAACAAACCCTGGCAAAAACATAACCTCCTTGGCGGAGGTAAAAATAGGATAAAAACTGATAAATAAAGTCAACGCCAAAGTTTTTTTTCTCTGTTTTGAGTGAAAAAAGTCAAATTCCGTAATGAAAATGTTTACATCTACGAACTGCACTTGAACATAACGTGAACAAATATGATCAACCTGAAAATTCTAAAGAAATAAGTGCAATTTTAACAATATTCTGCCTCAGTTTATCATTTATATAATCACAACTTTCAAATCACAGTGGATCTACAAATCCATAAAACATTTAGTAACAGGCAGAATATTGTTATAATTGTACTTACTTAAGACATTTCAGGTTATTGACATTTTTTTGTAAAAGGCTAGTCTGTAAATGTAAATATTTTGTCTAATATAAGTTTTTTTACACGAAAACAAAGAGAAAAATTTGCCTTTTCATTATTTTTAGGTTATTCTGATAGTATTTTACTGCTCTGACCACTTTAGATTCAGTTGACCCAGTATGATTTGATCCGTGATTGTTCATATCTTCAGTGTAATTTTTGCATTTCATAAATTCCTCCCAGGGGCCAGATCGGACCCTTTGGTGGGCCGGTTTTGGTTCCCAGGCCGCATGTTTGACACCTGTGATTTAGAAAAAAATTAAAACTGATCAAAACTATTAAACCTGCTCTAAAAACGAACTAAAAGGAACTGAATTAGAGAAAAAAAAGTCAAAACTAAAAACTATAATGAAAAATCCAAAACTATTATAACCTTGGTGTGTGTGTGTGTGTGTGTGTGTGTGTGTGTGTGTGTGTGTGTGTGTGGTGTGTGACAGATGGCAGGGCACAGCCCAGTTTCATTAGTACATATATTGAATGTGACATTTTCAGCCTTAACACACACTTCGATTGAACTGCTGAGACGGTGTGTATAAATGTGTATAAATGTGTATAATGTGTATAAATGTGCACAGGACTCGTCGAATATTGCCGACAGTCGGAGTGTGTGTTTGATCAGCAGGAAGCGTGTGTGTGTAGACTGAATACACCCCCAGTGGGCTTTGGGACCCTGAAGTTTTACCTGCTTTAGCTGTAACGATACATGATGAGTAAGACATGACAAATACATTGGCTTCGAACACTGCTTTAATTTCCTGTCTTTGGTATTAACACACTTACACACACACACACACACACACACACACACACATATGAACACACACACATGCACGCAGAAACCCAAATGTAATAAAGCAAAGACTATCACAGCCTAATTCATTCTATATTCATTTTCAGGAAGTGGCAATTTTTTTTTATTACAATTGATAATCTATGCAAATCTTTTAAATATTACTTTAAATAATCTACGTCTATGCACTGCTTTTACAATTGATTCAAGGAAGACTGTCTTGGCCTAATTTAGAAAATGTATTCTTTTGATAATCATGCACATCCCAGTGCTCAAGACAATTACTTATCTGCCTGGATAGGCTTGAAATTATGTTTTTAATCTCCAGTTAAGAAAAAAAAAAAAGTCACTCTTCTGATATCAGTCCAGAGGCATGGAACCATAAATTAGACTGGTTAGACCTTTAAATTCACATTAAACAAAGTATTCAGTGTGAGTTGTTTATTGTTTAATATGAGTACCTATCTTTGTGTGATACAACTGAAACCCTGTGAGTGAGTGTTCACCCTGTGCCTTCTGCGTTGGAATTGTAATAAAAGTTTACATTGAAAACAAAGGAAATACATGGTGGTCTTTAATTATTTCTTTTTCAACATCGGTGCTAATGGACATTTAGTTCCCACATTTTTCTTCTCAAACCTAAAACCCATGTGTTCCTCAGACTGTAAACCAGGGGTGTCAAACATGCGTCCTGGGGGACAAATGTGTCCCACCAAAGGTTCCAATCCGACCCCTGGGATGAATTTACAAAGTCCAAAAATTCCACAGTCCAGGCTGTGGAACTCATTTTAGTTCAGGTTCCACATACAGACCAATCTGATCTACAGTCAAATAAGAACAGCAGAAGAACCCACAAAAAAGTGACTGCAGATTTTCTTCTCAGTTTAATGTGATAAAAATAACATTTCATTATGCCTATAAATAATGACAACTTCAAATTTTTGTCTTTGTTTTAGTGCAAAAAATAACATTAAATTATCTAAATATTTACATTTATAAACTATTCTGAAACAATAAAATGTGAATAACCTGAACAAATATGAACAACCTGAAATGTCTAAAGAAAATTCAGCCCAGTTTGAACTCTTTTCTTCCTGTTCCTCAGTGTTTAGTGTCTTTGTAGATCTGATCCAGAATGCACATGGAGAAACAAGAAAAGCACTAGGAGAGCGCAGACCTCCGCCAAGACAGATCTGCCCCCCCGGATCACCACCAAAATCATTTCTTCCTTGTGCCAGTATCAACATTTCCTGAAAATTTCATGAAAATCCGTCCTTAACTTTTTGAGTTATCTTGCTAACAAACAAACAAACATGCAAACATGCACGCATGCACACAAACAAAGTGATGACAATACCTCCTGGCAGAGGCAGTGATAAGCTGAGGCATAATTTTGTTAAAACTGCACTTTTTTTTTTTCAGAAATTTCAATTTTTCGGGTTATTCACATCTTTTTTGTTTGGATAGTTTATAAAAGTAAGTATTTTCATAATTTAAGGGTTTTTTTGCACTAAAACAAAGACAAAATTTGCGGTTGTCATTGTTTATAGGTTATTCTGTTATTATTTTACTGGTCCGTCCACTGGAGATCAATCGGGTTGAATGTGGAACCTGAAAAACCTGAGTTTGAGAGCCCTGCTGTAGACCCACACTGATGTGGCCCTGGTCTTGTACACGCAGGAACAGAAAGGACGTGGAAACGTGTCTGTTCAGGTGGAAACTGAGCCTTAGTGGGACAACAGAGGCAAACGTTCAGAGCTCACATTTCCTTGATCACGACAGGTTTTGTTTTTTTCTTTCTTTTTTTTTTTTGCAGAACTCTGTCTACTGCAAAATCAACTGTGATTCATTTCCAAACTAATGTTAGAGTCAAATGAAAGGATTCCCTTGACATGAAAACACATTTCCAAACCCCATCAGCGGGTTTATTTGCTGTAGCGTTTGTTCCTGAGCTTCAGACAAATCAGTGTGTTTGTCCTGTTTTAATGGAGGTTCAGTCACAGCGTTGATGCAACCGATGAAAATCATAACTAGGGTTGTGTATCTGCAAGAATGTGACAATATACAAATCACAATACTAGGATCACGATACGATATCACTATATATCATGAAACTGTTTGTTTCTTTTTTTTTTTTAAATGATTATTTCCTTGAAGAATTGAATTACACCAGAAATCTGCACAAATACTAAACACATTTATATTTGATCCCAACAGGATCTAATGCTATACCACAAAATGTTCCTGTGTTCAAACTTTTACAGACATTCCAGTTTCAGATCCTGTTCAAATGTTCATATTCTATTAGTTCAGAACCAACATCAGAACAGCATTTTAGTTCAATCCCAACAAAGGGACTAACATTATTTAATAAAAGAGTGTTAAATAATATAACCTTTCATACATAGTGGTCACTGCAGTGGTCAGTTCTTCTCCAGCTGTTCTCTTGTATATTCATTAGCTTTGTTGTTTCAGTTCCATATCAGCCGACACAGCACCATCCCATACACTGACATTCAGACCATTACTGTAACTTAGCTGTTCTTGATGAACCTGATCTGCACAACATGTTTGAGTGTAAATCAATTGCTTGTTATTGTTATTAGACTGTAATTAACACATTTTTTTTTGAACAAAAAGGTTTTTTTTTTTTTTAAGTGATTAATGACTAGTATTAGTGTATGTTAACATGTGAGAAAACATCAGATTAGCTGCATTAAAAATGTTTTTATTTCATAGTTTTCACACAGTATATCAGTAAATACATTTCTTTGCTTCAAAAATTAAACACGATCCCCCTAGAATATCTGACCAACATCATACATAACAGTGTAGATCAGTTCTACAGAGTGTGGTGCCCAGTTTTGGACTATATAGGACCGGACCTCTCTTCTACCCGACTAAAAGGACTGTTGTGCACTTAAATAAATTCATAAATGTGACTCCCGTACAGTGTAAGTCTGACCTACCACTTCTGTGTTAAGCTATGTTTTTGTGTTTTTATTTCCAATGTAAGAGCTGTCGTGTATATTTTGTTTTGTGTCTAGTCTTTAGAAGACACTGTTTTGTTGAATGGAAAACAAAAAATTGCAATAAAACAATGAAAAAAAATTAAACACATGGTGTCCAGGTGAGTGGACATTTTTGCAGCTCCACAAAAAATAGGTTCATAAAAAAAAAAAAATCAATTGCTTTGTGTTTTTTTAAAGCCCAGAGGAATAAAAACATTCAGAAAAAAAAAAAAAAAAAAAAAAATCTTGACTAAGGCTGTCATAATTCCTGCACGAAAGGGTTAAATATAATATAAACAATAAAGAAAAACAAAAAAAACAAAAATGAACCTCCTCAATATCTGCATTTGAATAAATACATAAAAATATCACTACAGTACTTTTTAATATTGATACAGTATTGTGAAATGAAATATTGCGATATATTGCAGAACCAATATTTTCTTACACCCCTAATCATAACCTTATCGTTTTACAATCAAACATATTACTGCCGATCAGGTTTATCAAGAACAGCAAAGTTACAGTAATGGTATGAATTACAGTGTATGGAATGATGCTTAAGCGTCCACTGTGTCGGCTGATATGGAACTAAAACAACAAACCCATGAATATACAAGAGAACAGCTGGAGAAGAACTGACCACTGGAGTGACCAGTATGAATAAAAGGGTTAAATTCTGTTTTACAGACATTACAGTTTCAGATCCTGTTCAAATGTTCATATTCTATTAGTTCACAACTAACATCAGAACATTAATTTAGTTCGATCCCAACAAAGGAACTAACATTATTTAATAAAAGAGTGTTAAATAAGAATAAATAAAATATAAATAAAAAAAGAAAACAAAAACAACAAAAAAACAAAAATGAACCTCCACAATATCTGCATTTGAATAAACACCTAAAAATATCGATACAGTACTTTTTAACATCGTTACAGCATTGGGAAATGAAATCTCACTATATATCGCAGAACCAGTATTTTCTTACAGCCCTCGTCATAACCTTATTGTTTTTGTAGCTTTGAAAAATGAGCCCATGTACATCCACATCCATCCCATTAACAAACTGTTCCTTCAGTCTGGAATCTAACCAAAGGCACAGGGACCCTGCTGGTGGACTGGACTGATCAGAGGTGCAGAGCAGAACCTCTGTGTGACACCACATATGGTCAGTGCCAACGCCGACATATGGGCCCGCACTATTCATTAGCATTGTCATGTAAAAGAGGCTAATCCCACTGTAAAACAAATGAAATGGAGCCCTTTACAGTACAGGTTGATCACACAGCTCTGTTCATTCATTGACTCTGTTCTATGAAGTCTGGTGTAACTCAGTGACAAAGGTCTTTAAATGCCCCCCCCTTGGGTTTGTGCATCCTGAACAGATAGCAGCGCAGGTTTACAAGGCTCCGTCCTCCTGTCTGCAGCTGCTGTGTGCGTGGAAATGAGCCGTAGTCCACATAAACAGCGTCTCCATGAAAGTCTGACAGTGGCCTCATTAACCGGAGCATGTCTGTAATTCCATTATGTCCCAGCGTTACCGTCCACAGACGCTCCGCCGCTCCTCTGTGACCACTCCCCTCGCCCTCAGTGGTTCTTGGCAGCATTATGGTCATAATCTGATTCACAGTTTTTGTCATGCTGCCAAGAACCAAGTTCCATTAGCCCAGGACTATAGGCCTTAATGAACCCAGTACCAGTGTTAAACACTGGAGCCAACAGTCAGTGACATGTTGGATCAAACGTCTGAATTATACATGTTTGTGCTCAGATTTATACGAATGGAACTGAAGAAAACAAACACGCAGTCATATCCTCTTTCATACACTTTCAACAGTGATAAAGCAGGGTGTGTAACCTAACCCTGACCCTAACCCTGACCCTGACCCTGACCCTGACCCTAACCCTGACCCTGACCCTGACCCTAACCCTAACCCTGACCCTAACCCTAACCCTAACCCTAACCCTAACCCTAACCCTAACCCAGACCAAGGTTCTAATAGTTTGGGATTTTTCATTCTAGTTTAGTTTTATTTAGTTTTGACTTTTTTTCTCTAATTCAGTTCGTTTAATTTGTTTTTAGAGCAAGTTTGCTAGTTTTTTATTAGTTTCCATTTTTTTCTAAATGCTTAGTTTTTAGTTTTTTGTCGTCTCTTTTCTCTTCTTCTCTGTCGTATTCAAATAATCCCACACAGGACTCTGCTGCTTTCTCCCAACTTTAGTCTCCATGTTTCCAGGTAGAGTGGGGACCAGAAGACGACTGGAAACCACAAGTGAACACAAGTGATGGACCGACAAGTGTCGTATGGTGCTGCTAGCTAAAATTGCTAGAGCAAAATAAATCGCTTTCGTATCAATCCAACATTGACAAAGATGAAAATGAAGGGAAGTTTATCCATAATTTTTATTTTTTCGTTAGTTTTGTAAACACACAATAAAGTTTCAGTTAGTTATGTTTTTTTTCTTTTAATTATAGTTTTTATTTATTTCAGTTAATGAAAATGTTTTTTCAATTCTAGTTTTCATCATTTTGTCACTTTTCATTAATGATAATAACACTGACCCTTACCCTCACCCTGACCCTACACCTGACCCTAACCCTTACCCTTACCCTAACCCTGTCTATATGGATGTCTCTACCACTTAAAGACAAAATGGCGGCTGTCTGTGTCCGTGTGAGGCCAGGCTGTAAGATGGCGTCTCCTCCACATTAACGTTCATGCTTAGATCAGACCTTCAAATAATGGAAGGGTCACAGTTGCAGCTACAGCGTTTTGATGGACAAATGTACAAGAGCCAATGGCCATGTGGGGGAGTGGGGGTGGGGGGGGCCGGTTTTGGTCTACATCCAAGGTCTTGAAACCCATTGTTGCTCCTTTTCCTCGTTCCTCAGAACCAGCATTGCTCTGCAGGACTGATCCCCTAGAGACCAATGGGAGGGCAGGAGGATGTGTTCAGTGGGTGCCAAGTGGGCTGGGTCCAGAACCGTCCACCCTCCGACGCTGTTCTGTTCACTGAGCAACAACAGAATGGAGCTTCTGTGAAACTGTGAATTCGACTGAATACACACATGAGTGGAGTGTTTTCAAAGACTGAAGCTTCAGTCACTGAACCCAGGTGAACCTGGGTGGAGGTTCTTCTGATTTTACAGATGGTTTTTGTCTGATCAGGATCTGTGGACTTTCAACGCTGCATCCAAGGCCTTTCCACACAACATCCGCACACGGACAATACTGTGGACGTAGTTTTTTTTGTAGTTGTTTGGTCTTGGTCATGAGGTCTACTGGACACACCTTTGCACATCCCATAGATGGAAACATGAAAAACACCTGGACATAAATTTCAACTACACAGACACAGGGCTGACAAACGATCTTCATTGTTCCTGTAACAGTGACAATACAGATCTGTGGTATTTGAAGTCCACTAATGTGCATTTAGACCTGCATGTGCTGCATGTTGGCCTCAAAGTGAAAAAAAAAACCCTCTACGAAAAAAAAAAAGAATATCTGACTTAAATAAACTGAGCTGAATGTGGAATATTTATGTTGAAAAATCATTGTTTAGATTTATTTACTTATTGAGACTTAATCTTGTTCAGATTATTTGACTTGTTCCAAGAATTTTCATCTTGTGCTGAATCCACTGAGACATTACAAGTAATGTTCAACAATATTTATAATAAAACCACTCCATAGATGGAGGATGAGGATGGAGGACAGAGGAACTGTTTACCCTCAACACAGTTTTACACGTTTGATGCAGTTTTGCAGATACTTATCTACCAGTGGCGCCTGCTCGTCTTTCAGACAGGGGAAGCTCACTGTGGGCTTACATACAAAAAATGTCAAGTTATTTAAACATAATTCATCCCTCCGTTCCTTTTAAGAAAATGGTCAATGACCTTATCGTACCAAGTAAACAAGAAAATGCTGAAATTATGTTAAATTGAAACAACGAAGTACAATGAGTGTTTTTATTTACAGTGCAAGAAATGAACAAGTCATTTGGTAGTGGTTTCTCTGATTTCACAGCAGAATGCGCGACGGTATTAACTGAACTGTGTCAGTGAAGGAGCAGATCTGAAAATAACTGTCAATCAAATGGGATTCAGCCTTTCGACTGATCCTCCAATCAGCACGTGGAAGCCCGGCGCTTAGCTCCGCCCACAGCTCCATTCACCCCCAGAGATGCCAGGTCCAGGGCGGGACAACATCATGTCATTTATCCAATTAGCATCCAGTTTTGAGGCAATGAAAAAACCAGTTCCACTCAGTCCCATTGAAGTGCATGGACGCTGAGCGTCTACGGACAAATGCACTGAGCAGAGATGAGGAGAAAACACAGACACGGGAATGGAGGAGAAGTGAACAACATCCAGTCCACTGATTGGGATCAAACTGATTCTGAACAACTCGTCTGTGAGATGAACGTGTTCTAACACGTTTGTTGTCAATGAAATGTCAACACAACCGACAGATTTAACCATTTAATTTTCATAATTTTAGGGGAAGCTGAGCTTCCGCTGCAGTCTGTGAGAAATGGCCTCTGTTATCTACTGAGTCATTACATCTTCATAAGACCATATCTACACTACCGGTCAAAAGTTTTAGAACACCCCAATTTTTCCAGTTTTCTATTGAAATTCCCAGTTCCAGTCCAATGAACAGCTTGAAATGGTACAAAGGTAAGCGGTGAACTGCCAGAGGTAAAAAAAAAAGGTAAGGTTAAACAAAACTGAAAAATAATGCACATTTCAGAATTATACAAAAAGGTGAACAAGAAATGGGTTAACAACTGACAGCAGTTCTGCAGCAATGGAGGTTGATCAAGCCTGGAAAGTTGGTGGTTCAATTCCTCCAGGTGTCCAACGTTTGTGAATTCCTTCAACCCCCTGTGTCTGCAGAAAGGAGTGTTGAACACACTGTGGTACCATACTGTTGGAGCATTATTTGAACAGTACTGGACTGCAGAAAGTAGTGTTTACTATAAAAATGGAAAAGAGGAAAAGGAAATTAACGATAGAAGAGACAGAGCATCAGAAGAGTGAAAACTGTAGGTCTGTCCTACAGAGAAATGTCCAAGAAAGTCCAGGTGTCAGGAGTCCAGTTTCCTTCAGCATCCAAAGGCACTCAGAAACTGGACTGGAAATGCAGACAGGAGGAGGTTTGGAAGAACCAGACACAACAGAACCAGAAGACAAGTTTCTGACAGTCAACAGCTGGAGTAGAGGAGACTGACAGGACAACAGCTGAAAGAAGAAGAAGAGAGAGGAGGAGGAAGAGAGGAAGAGTTTACACTGGGAACAGCAGACTGAACAGTTGCAGGTTTGATGGGTCCAGAACACCTTCTTCCAGTCTTCAGTTTTCCACTGGTGCTGTTTCATGGTCCAGCCTCTGTTTCCTATTCTGAAGTTGCAGCAGTGGCTTTAGCTGCAACTGGACCCATCAATGAAGACTTGAAACAAGTGTATTCTGCATAAAATTAGAATTTAGTCCTATAATTCTTAGATATATTGTCTTATTTTAATAAAACTTGATAAGTACAATTTTCTTCCTGCACTGGCAGATAATGTTACTTGAAATAAGACATTTGAACCCAAAAATGAGGTGGATTTTCTTATTTTGTACAGGCCTTTTCTGCAGTGTATTTACAGGTTGAAGAACAGGAGGTTATAAGAGGCTGGGTCACTGATTGAATTTCATCATAGAAATCTTTTCACTTTTTTTTTTTTTTGTTAAATTGCAGCTTTTACTTCGGACCTCAACAACACAATGCTTCCCATTTGACTCCTGGTTTGAATGCACAGATGCATTAATCAGCTGCATTAGGACATTTTGCAAACTATTGCTACTGGTCAACCTTGGGTCTATAGTAGAAATGATCAGGTTTAAGGAAAAATAATATTAAAAAAACATAAAAAGCACAAATATTTCATGGATAGTTTGATATTCAATGCTAGATTTGTGGAAAAATTACATTTAGTTTGATGTTCATTAATCCAGACCTGTTATTTATTTATTGATGATCTACAGCAATGATTACCCCGACGGAACCAAGGGAAAAAGGACCCAGACCCCTGTAGTCCAACAGCATATTTAAAGACATTAATTAACATTCATTTGACCTTTCAAGGTCACTCTAGGTCAAAGGTCATGGCACTGAATGAAAGCCCATATGTGACTTCCTATATCAATATCTTCAACTGTTTTCAACTTACAGCACTTTGAAAGTTTTCCCATTATAACCAATGGGGATTTGGAAAACGTAAAAAAAAAAAAAAAAAAATCAAAATCTATTTCTCAATTCTTTGAACAAACTTGGTAGACCTTACCCCAAAAGCCCCACAACAAATATGAAGTCATTCTGACTGATGGTTTCAGAGAAGAAGAATCTGGAAAAGCTGTTTAAGGCTGTTGGATGGACGACAGCTGACACCAACCGTCCACTGGACCCTCCAGGAAGTTGGACCAAAAAAGGACACGAAAACTATTACACACTACTATTTTACTGAATATCTTTTTATTCTCTCTCAGGTACATTTTGAGAATTGATGTAAATTCAAGACAGAATGTTTCACAAAAATGACCACTGTTAAAAAATAATTTGCGACTTGTGTTTAAACCAGGGCTCCCAAACTCATGTTCTTTCAGGTTCCACATTCAACCTGATTTGATCTCAAGTGGAGCAGTAAAATAATAACCTATGAATAATGACAACTCCAATTTTTTGTTTTTGTTTTAGTGCAAAAAAATCCCTTAAATTATGAAAATACTTTTATAAACTATCTAAACAAAAAAGATGTGAATAACCTGAAAAAACAGAAATTTGTAAAGAAAATATGTGTTATATGTTTATATCAGGGCTCTCAAACTCATTTTCTTTCAGGGGCCACATTGAGCGTGATTTGATCTCAACTGGGCCGGACCAGTAAAATAATAATAGAATAACTTATAATAATGACAACTCCAAATTTTTGTCTTGTTTTAGTGCAAAAAAAACACCATTAAATTATGAATACTTACTTTTTGGGAAATGATCTACAATGTCCTATGTCAAGTATTAGGATACACAATTCCAAAGAAACCTGAAATTCTTTATTTATGCAACTTTGGTGATGGCACTATACATGAATACAATAAATATTTGGTAAAGGTGATGTTGATAGCTGCAAAAAAATGTATAACAAGGAACTGGGGGAAGATGAATGTACCATCAAAGGATCAATGGATAACTACAATCGAGGACATATTTCTAATGGAAAAACTAACACAGATTGAGACCACAAGAACCACAAACTGAACAAAAAGTGGAAAAAATGGACACGATATAAGCACAATATTGATAAGACTGTGCTACCCAGACTTATTTATGTTGTTGTTTTTCTTTTTGTTGTTGTTCTTTTAAAACTAATAAAATATAAGTTACAAAAAAAAGAAAATACTTACTTTATAAACTATCCAAACAAAAAAGATGTGAATAACCTGAAAAAAAGAAATTTCTTTAGAAAAATCAGTGCAATTTTAACAATCTTCTGCCTCCACTTCTCATTTGTCCATGTGCATTATGGATCAGATCTACAAAGACACTAAACACTGAGGAACAGGAAGAAAATTGTAAAAATTGTGCTTAATTTTCTTTAGACATTTCAGGTTGTTCATTTTTGTTCAGGTTATTCACATTTTATTGTTACAGGATAGTTTGTAAATGTAAATATTTTCATAATTTAATGTTATTTTTTGCACGAAAACAAAGACAAAAATTTGAAGTTGTCATTATTTACAGACATAATGTAATATTATTTTTCTCACATCAAACTGTGAAGAAAATCTGCAGTCATGTTTTTTGTGGGTTCTTCTGCTTTTCTTATTTGACTGTAGATCATATCGGTCCGTATGTGGAACCGGAACTAAAATGAGTTCCACAGCCTGAACTGTGGAATTTTTGCACTTTGTAAATTCATCTCACAGGCTGGACTGGAACCTTTGGCGGGACACATTTGGCCCCCGGGACGCATGTTTGAGACCTCTGGCTTAAATGTTCTGGTTCTGTATGTAACACCAGTGGACACGATGGGTTCCACACCAAACCTGGAATGAGTCTGAGACTGATGCCAAACCCACATGTGTGGATTCGAAAACCACTGGGATCCACACACTGAACACAGTGTCTGTATTTAGAGTCTGTAGAAGAGCATTTACACATGTTTACACATCTAATGCACTGACACCGAGGGAGATTTAATGTCCATATTCGGGTCCTATTTTTGGACCCTATATTCATTATAAATTCATTAATTATGGGATGGATCAGAGCAAGAGGATAATTTTAGTGCATTTCTCTGAGGTCATCATTAGGTCCATCCTGGGGTCAATATGTTTACATTTACCTTTGATTATTGGGTCTAAACAGATGGAACAGTGACAGATACTAAAAGAAACCCAGTTTCATGGACAGACCTGGATATAAAGGAGTGTGTGTGTGTGTATGTGGGGGGGGGTTAACCAAACAGACGTGTCCATGTCCACATCACTGCTCAGGCTGTTCCTGAAGGCGACACAGTCCTGTTGTGGAATGTCAAGTAGTTTGTCCAGCTGATGACTGAAGCGGGAAGTGATTTGACTAATGTTTTCCCTTTCACAGCACTTCTCTACTGCACCGCCCCCCCACCACCACCGCCCCCACCATCCCCCCATGTCCCCCCAACCGCCAAAAACCTCCCAAGAAAACTTTACGATGATGTCATTCATATTTAAATCAGGCGGTAAATGTTTGTGCGTGTGTGTGTGTGGTGTGTGTGTGCATGTGTGTGTGTGTGTGTGCGTGTGTGTGTGTGTGTGTGTGTGTGTGTGTGTGTGTGCATGTGCTGCTTGAGTGGCTGATTCCATTACTTAAAGGACCATTACACTTGTCTGTCAACAGCAAAAACACCTGAGAAAAATGAGCAGATGAAACCCCTGTGCTCCTTCTCCCCCCCCCTTCTCCTTCTCCTCCTCCTCCTCTTCCTTCTTCTTCCTCCTCCTCATTCTCATTCTCCTCCTCCTCCTCCTTCCTCCTTCCCCTCTCCACCTCCTCCTCCTCCACTCCTCCAGACATCCACAGCTGTTCACACCATCAAGATGTTTTGACAAAATCAAAAATATCAAATGTCCACTTTTAAAGTTGCATGAGTGTTTGATCAGTGACAGGTCTTCATTTAGATAAATCTCTCAAAGTGAATATATATATATATATATACACAAACACACACACACACACACACACCACACACACACACACGTATGTATGTATGTATGTATGTATGTATGTATGTATATAAAAGATCATTAGTAAGAAACAATCAGGGCGGAGCTGGTGGGACAGTAACGAGCAGGAGGCAGAACTCTGTAAAAAGGAGTGAGTGGCGCTCAGTGTGGTTTACAGGCCTGTAAAAGGACAAAACCAGCAGTACTGGAGGTTTTAGAACCAGTTTATGGATGAATGTTTAAATGTCAGGGTTCAGCGGATTCAGCTGTAGGTTTTTACTTTCATTTCTACAACTTTATTAGTATTAATGACATGTATGTTCACTGACAGGAAACACATGATTCATTTAAGCCCAGGTGGAGGTCCACAGTTGGGTCCATTTGGGAGGACGGGTTGGTTCAGTCTGTTCTGGTTGATCACATGGTGTGTGACTGCTTGGTCACGTGTCATTCCACATCTGAGGACGTCTATGGAAAATGGACCAAAGACATTTTGGGCAAAAACAATATGAATCTGTAAAATTTGAGGAGTGGTTTGAAAGGCCTTATATGGGGTCTGAAAAGGCCAGTGCAGGGACAAACTGTCATGTGAAGAGCATCTGAGGGCCTTGGGGGTGGTCCAGACCGGTTTGACCCACAGCAGGGGGTCGGGGTATGGACTGGACACAACCCCGAAACCTGGTGGAATGACCCAACAGCACGAGTACTGTTGAAGACAGGCCACGCCCACGCTGTCAAAGAGTCACCACCCCAACCAAGAAGGCCTTATCCAACACTGAAGGGACCGGGTTCAGCCTGTCAGTCACACAGCAGGAGACACATGGAGGACACGCCCCCAGGTTAGCAGACCAAGTGTGTGTCACCACCTGTGAGAAGCCAACCTCCAACCAACCTCCAACAAACCTCCAACTATCCTCCAACTATCCTCCAACCAACCTCCAACTAACCTCCAACCAACCTCCAACTATCCTCCAACTATCCTCCAACCAACCTCCGATCTCCAACCAAGTTCCAACTATCCTCCAACCAACCTCCAACTATCCTCCAACCAACCTCCAACCAACCTCTAAGCCAACTTCTAACCTCCAACTGACCTCCAACCAACCTCCAAGCCAACCTCCAAATATCCTCCAAGCCAACCTCTAAGCCAACCTCCAACCAACCTCCAAGCCAACCTCCAACCAACCTCTAACAAACCTCCAACCATCCTCCCTCCAACCATCCTCAACCAACCTCCAACCAACCTCTGAGCCAACCTCCAAGCCAACCTCCAACCTACCTCCAAGCCAACCTCCAAGCCAACCTCCAACCAACCTCCAAGCCCGAAGACCTTTCTGGAGTAATGTCCTCACAAGAACCCAACTACAGATGCACCTGAGGTGGACCAGATAACACCTGAGGTGGACCCATCAGCACTGGGCTGGTGTTCTCAGACAAGAGCAGGTTTTGTCTGGACCACCTGGATGGTCAGGAACATGTGTGGTGTCAACATGGTCGACGTTCTGCTCAGTGCTGTATTCATGAACAGACTGTTCATCCCAGTACTGGTGTGACGGTGTGGGCATGAACATCTTGTCTCCACAGAATCTTCTCTAGTGGTCGTGGATGGAAACACGTCTGCTCGGTGCTGTATGGACCAGATCCTGCCGCCACACATCGTCATGTTCCTGCAGGAGCACAAAGATCTGGTGGTATTCCAGCAAGATGAAGTTATTGTTTTGACCTTTTTTAGAGGTTTTCTCTCATTTTTGAAATCTCAGTGAAATATTCTTTTACACAAAACTTTAATTTTAGATAAGAAAACAAAAAGAATTCCACCAATGAAAGTTTTGAATGAGTCTCAGTAGAGTTCAAATAGGTTTTGGTTAAAGTAGAAACACTCCTTCATGTTCAGTCAAAACTCGACTGAAGCTGGATCCACTGAACGTTCATGTGGAGGTGAAGTGAACCTTGTGCCAGTTGAACCTTTCATGGATCCAGAACGTTTCCTGGGGTTAGGATAAGGGTTCTAACAGAGAAGGTGGAAGAGCAAAATGCATTTATTAGAGTTCATGTGAAAGGGAACATCGTACACTTTATGTTGGATTTAAACAAAACCAAGTTTAAACAGTTTAACACTGATGTGGGCTCCTGCTGAAACCAAATATAAAAAAAACAAAACAGGAAAAACAAACCAAAACTGATTATTATTACCGAGAACATGAGGACGCTGAACAACATTATGACATGATCCAATAAGAAGATACTGGACGAATGTTCCTCATGTTCAATCAGTGACTGTTTTTGTCTGGTGGTGTTTGATGCACAAAAGGATAAAACCTCCAATAAAGGATCATCCCTGGAAATGAAAGAACTGAGAGTGTTTGGAAAATCTGTGTTCAAATTTCAGAAGTTAAGTGGAAAAGTTGACCGTCAGACACTCAGACGTACAGGAAAAGAACATTTGTCCTCAGCTCTCCTCCTCCAGTCCAATCTGAATCCGAATCCTAATCCTGCCGCCGTCTCCACAGGTTGGACCTGGTTCTGCTGACCAGGAGATGACAGGAATCCAACAGAGAAACAAAGAAAGAAAGAAGAAAAAAGAAAAACAAAGGAACAAACCTGCGTCCTCAGAGTGGGAGAATCCAACCCCCCCCCCCCCCCCCCCCCCATGGGTCAGATTAGCATTCTGGGAAAACAAAACTCCCCACTGTGGTGTTTGCCGTGGACCAGATGGGTGGACCCCCGAAATCAGCCCACACTGACGAAGAGGAAGGATGGGGGGGGTATAAGAGGGAGGGGCGTGAAGAGTTAATGCGACAGCTCAACAAAGAGCGTCACCGAGGAGCACGAGAAAAGAGCGAAGGTCAAGAGGACTGACCTCTGGGAGGGGTCAAGTTCAAGGTCAACAGCAGCGTCAACAACTGCACCTCAGCCCCCCCCCCCCCACACACACCCACACACAGGTCTCAGCCACCCGTACCCCCCTACAATCACTCTTTCACTCACTCACTCATTCATATATTCATTCACCCACTCACTCATTGACCCACTCATTCATTCTCTCATTCATTCACACTTTCATTCACTCACTCACTCACTGACTCACTCACTCATTCATTCATCCACTCACTCACTCACTCACTCACTCACTCACTCATTCATATTCATTCACCCACTCATTCATTGACACACTCACTCACTCATTCATTGACCCACTCATTCATTCTCTCATTCATTCACATTCACTCACTCACTGACTCACTCACTCACTCATTCATTCATCCACTCACTCACTCCTCACTCACTCACTCATTAATTCATCCAGACACTCTCTCACTCATTCATTCATCCACTCATTCATCCATTCATCCATTCATTCATTCATTCATTCATTCACTCACTCACTTATTCATTTATTCACTCACTCATTCACTCATTTATTCACTCATTCACTTATTCACTCACTCACTCACTCACCACTCACTCACTCACTCATTTCCCATCCGCTTGAGGTAAAAAACAAAACAAAAAACCCCTGAACCTCCTTAAGACCTAGGAAATGTCAGTAAAGTACCAGCTGTTTTTTTTTTTTTTCATTAAATCAGTGCCTATTGGAAACATCATGATGCAACAGTTTTTTCAGATGCAGTTTTTAAATTTCTTTGGAATGTTCTTTGTGGTGGTGGTGTGGTTGTCTCCTCAGGTCAGACCTCCATCCACCCTCCAGATCCTCCTCAAACATCCCATAGACTGGTGGGAGTGTGGCCAGCAGCCTGAGGGGTCAAAGGTCACCTGGTGGACATGCTGTGGTTTGTGGGCTCATTTGAAGCTCACTGCCCTTCCATTGTGCAGAGGTCGAGAGGGGACGGGGGTCAATGGGTGTTGGCTTTAATGGACTGGATGACCTCTGACCTTTGACTGGTCACAGAAAATAAAATAAACATGTGTTCATTGTCAACGGGCTCCAAGTCAGGATGGAGACCTGCTGACGTTCTACTGCATTAAATGGACTTGAACCTGTGATCTGTGGTGGAATTTCCCAAACCTGGGCTCAGTTTTCTAAGTGTTTTATATTTGGATTTTTAGATTTAATGGATTTAAATTTACACATTTAGAACCGTAGTACAGCTGCAGGGAACAACGACACTGAGTGTGACTGGACATGGAAAAGCTTCATAATAAGTATGATCTAAACAGTATCCACTTTAGAACCCACAACTGTTTAGAACCCACTACTGTTAGAACCCACTACTGTTAGAACCCACTACTGTCAGAACCCACTACTGTTAGAACCCACTTCAGAACCCACTACTGTTAGAACCCACTATGGTTACAACCCACTTCAGAACTCACCACTGTTAGAACCCACTACTGTCAGAACCCTCTACTGTTACAACCCACTACTGTCAGAACCCACTACTGTTAGAATCCACTTCAGAACCCACTACTGTTAGAACCCACTTCAGAACCCACTACTGTTAGAACCCTCTACAGTTAGAACCCATTACTGTTAGAACCCACTACTGTTAGAACCCACTTCAGAACCCACTACTGTTAGAACCCACTATGGTTACAACCCACTTCAGAACTCACCACTGTTAGAACCCTCTACTGTCAGAACCCACTACTGTCAGGACTAAAGGGAGAACAGAACAGACTAAAGGGAGAACAGAACAGACTAAAGGGAGAACAGAACAGACCCTCTGTCCTGTCTTTGTCTCTGTGGACACCACCCTTACCCTCTGTGCTTTTCTTGCTCCTTCAGTCATGTGACCTTTAGTCTATCTGTTTCTTTCCTTCACTCCTAACTCCGTTGTCCGTCCTCGTCTTCAGAGGGTGGAGGGGGGTGGGACCTCTGTCCTAAACCAGTCCAGTTCTGTAGTTCTGTTAGTGTCAGGGTTCCAACCCCAAACCAGAAGTGTCCTAGTGTCAGGCAGGACATCCAGACACTCTGGAGACATGAGCACATCTGAACCTACTGGAGTAGATGTTCCACCAAAATGACCTGAACATAGAGTTGAAAAACTCTGTAGTGTTGGTTTAAAAGGCAGAGTTGTGTCGGTGACCTGAACAACCCCCTTACCCATTACCAGTGACATGTTAATTAGAGTAAGACAGTCGACCCTGTCAGCGTCCATGTGTCCACAGTGAGACGGACGTCCACAGACACACTGCTGCTGGGTTCTGTCGGAGCTGATAATTGCACTTAATTCCACTCACCTGCTGACCCGGGTGTGAATCAGTCCTTAATTAGAGGGTGGGAATGAAAAGCAGCAGGGCTCAGAGTCCACATGAGCAGGATGGACCACAGCTGACCCCCCTCCAGGACATTTTCACACTGTGACTCCATGTGGAATATTTATTCTGTCTGTTCCATGAATGTCACGTTTCTATGAGAGCAGCTGTGGAATCAGGATGGAACCTGAACCGTGAGCGTGGATCAGCTGTGTTAGAGGTGAAAGGAGAACCCAGACGTTGACTCTGGAGGAAGAAAAAAAACAAACAGAAAACAAATAAAACAAACACTAAAGGGAACATGTGTGAGATGTACGCTGTGTGTCATGGAACTGGGTATGTGGTTGTTGTGTTCCACATGTGAACTCTGGCTTCGGTCAGTGAAAAAGTGGAGGTTCTGAGAAGTATGAAGGTCAAAGTGGAGGTTCTGAGAAGTATGAAGGTCAGAGTGGAGGTTCTGGAAAAGTATGAAGGTCAAAGTGGAGGTTTTGAGAAGTATGAAGGTCAAAATGGAGGTTCTGAGAAGTATGAAGGTCAAAGTGGAAGGTCATTGATTATTGAAAGATTATTTCCTTGAAGATTGAATTACACCAGAACTCTGCACAAATACTAAACACATTTATTGATCCCAACAGGATCTAATGTTCTATCACAAAATGTTCCTGTGTTCAAACTGAATTTCTGTTTTACAGACATTACAGTTTCAGATCCTGTTCAAATGTTTTTTATTCTATTAGTTCAGAACTGACATCAGAACAGTATTTTAGTTCAATCCCAACAAAGGAACTAACATTATTTAATAAAAGGGTGTTAAATAATAATAAATAAAATATAAACAAAAAAGAAAAAACAACACCAAAAATGAACCTCCACAAAATCCGCATTTGAATAAATACCTCAAAAATATCAATACGGTACTTTTTAATATCAGTACAGTATTGTGAAATGAAATATTGCAGAGCTGATGTTTTCTTGTAGCCCTACTCCTGGTCAGTCTGCCTCTCCTCCATCCTGGTCCACGTTTCATCCTCTGTTTTCCAGTAAACCCACCTGCCTTCTGTTCATATCCACATCTCTTCTCCTGCTCCCCTTACTGAGGGTTTAAAGAAAACAGACACTGAACTGATACTGCTTTTGTGTGTTGCAGTTGGGTCCCAAACCCCCCCTGGGACAAAAGGATAGATTATAAGTGTAAACATTTTCATGTAATTAAACTTTTTTATAGTAAAACAAAGAGGAAACACTTGCAGTTGTCATCAGTTATACAGGGTGTCCCATAAGTCTCCATACACAGGAAAATAAACGTTTCTTGACATAACCATTTTTATTTATATAATATGCTTTACGACTGCCATTTTGTCGGGAACACATTTTAATGCGTGTCCTCCACTGCTGAAGAACTATAAAGAAGAAATATAAAAAATACATGTTAGAACCATATGCATCATGTCTCCTATGTGTGGAGACTTATGGGACACCCTGTAGGTTCTAAACTGAATGTGTAATAACCTGCTCTACGTCCCAGCACTTTTAATTCAGATGTGCAATAACTTGTTTTTAACCTCTCAGTACTCTTATTGTTCTGGCTCCTTAAGCCATCCAGGATTTATTTTTGTGTTCTTATATATTTTCCAGAGCTGTGCGTTTTACTTTGTAAGAGTTTGAAGTTTTACGTTCTTAATGTGAAAGGCAAACCGGATGCTGCGTGAGGTGCTTCCTGTTTTAACGTCTTGACCAAGTGTTAACTGAGAATGACTGCAGCTGTGTGTTCTGGGCCAAGCACAGCCTGTACGTGTGTGGAAACGTTCTCTGTGTTATGTGTAGTCTTGTTGAAGTAAGTGGGGTTTGTGTTTGTGCATTTGAGTAATGAAAGACACTAAAAATGCTCGTTTCTAATTAGCATTTAAGCTAGCGATAAGCTCGCGTTAACCGCAAATGTTAGCATGCTAGCGCTAACTACTTATGGTTGCCTGTCATCGTAGAGTAGGGCTGTCAAACTCATTTTAGTTCAGGGGCCACATTCAGCTAAATTAGATCTGAAGTGGGCCGAACCAGTAAAATTAACAGTGAAAAAAGTAAAATTATATAATGATCAGGTTTGCATCTACAAAGTTTCCTTAAAACTCTAAATAACATGAACAACTTGAATTGTCATAAAAAACAAGTGCAATTTTAACATTTTAACAATATTCTGCCTCGTTTTATCAGTTTATCATTTACACGTGCATTACCAGGGCTCAAATTAACTTTTTGACCTAGGAGCACTGTGCTCCTAACCCTAAAAAGTTAGGAGCACAGGCTAAAATCTAGGCGCACCACTATTATATAAAAAATTTGGAGAACAAGCAAAACTCTTGGCCATACCAAGTAATATTCCTATATGTATTTAAGCAATGTTAACAACCTAGAATAAAGTATTTGAATAGAGTATGAAAGAAAAAGCTTACATTGACACAGGTGCAAAACAATTGTCAATGTGTGGTATATACTTTAGTTGGTTCTTGGAGAAGAAAGACGAATCACACCATTATTTGCAACAACCAACTTTTTTATTTCATGGCCTAAAGGCCCTTAGGGGCCGTTTACACGGCGTCGGATTCAGTCGACTCCGGGAAGATTTCATCGCGGATTAGCCTTCTGTTAACATGGAAACGGTGCCTAGAGTGCCTGAATCCGGAAACTTTTGATACCAGGGTCCAGGGTGGAACGTTATCGATACGCTCCGCATTCCAGCTCCGTGTTAACGCGAGTCGGAGCGTTCCGGGGTAAAATATGACGTCACCGCATGCGCGCGCAGCCAAGAACCGCCAGTTAACCCACTCCGGGCCAGTTGGTGGCGGTAATGCGCCTCCAAGCTGGTTTGCCAGCCTCTATGACACAATAAAGCTGCAGAAAAAGAAGGAACAACCACAACAACAATGGCCGGTTTCAGAACAACATACGTGCTGCTAACTGTGCTCAGCTCGTCTGTCCAGACAAAGAAGTCCTGCGTCTTTGTACGACCACTCGCCATTGTTGTTTGTAAATAGTGTTGTCCGCCTCCTCCTCTTCTTCTTCTCCTCATTTAAAGGCTGTCTAAACCGGAAATTGTTTGTGCGCAGGCGCCTGTTTTACCACCACTGTTTCACTACAGCTCTACATCGCCAGCTACTGGTCTGGCATGGCCACTACAGCGTATTCAGCCGTCCTCGCGGACTCATGTTAACGCAGATCGTTATCATAGCGGCGTCGTCTTAACGCGGAATGATTTTATAACGCAAAGAGAAATCTTTGCGGAGTGTTGCCGTGTAAACGTACCCTTAGTCACTGTGGTCTACACCACGCCTGAAGTCAGGAGATTGTTTCAAACGTCGGTGGAGTTATTTGATCCCTTTGTTTATGCCGCCTGCGCACGCGAGGGGGCGGGGACTAGATTTTCCGCTTCAGTCAGCGGGGCGTGGAGCTTGTTTTTTTCAGCTGACGAGTTACTTCTGCAGCCATTATTCTAGGCGCACGTATTAATTTTCGCTCATTTTTTTTATTGGCGCACCGTGCGATCGTAATCTCAAAAACAGTCGCACTACCGAAATTCTCAGGCGCATGCGACCGTAATTCAGTCGCAGTCACGAGCCCTGATTACAATCGCACAAAACATTTGGTAACAGGCAGAATGTTGGTAAAATTGCATTTACTTTTCTTAAGACATTTCTGTTTGTTCATATTTGTTCAGGTTATTCACATTTTTTGTAAAAGTATAGTTTAGTCATGTAAATATTTTCATGTAATTTAACTTTTTTACACCAAAAAAACAAACAAAAAACCCCAGAAAATTTGGTGTTGTCATTATTTATAGGTTATTCTGATAATATTTGACTGGTTTTGACCCACTTGAAATCTAATTGGACTGTATGTGTCTGTATGTGGAACCTGAATTAAAATGATTTTGACACCACTGATTGTTGATATCTTCAGTGTATTTTTTGCATTTCACAAATTCATCCCGCAGGCCGGATTGGACCCTTTGGCGGGCCGGATTTGGCCCCTGGGCCACATGTTTGACACCTGTGTCTTAGAGGACATGGTGGTTTTATTCATGTTTGTAAATTCTTTTCTATGTGTTTATTTCAGTTTTACACCCCCGTGAGCGAAGGGCGACATGGTGCAGTGGTTAGCACTCGTGCCTCACAGCAAGAAGGTCCTGGGTTCGATTCCAACACCAGTCGACAGGGGGTGGGACCTTTCTGTGTGGAGATTGCATGTTCTCCCCGTGTCTGCGTGGGTTCCCTCCGGGTACTCCGGCTTCCTCCCACCATCCAAAGACATGCACTAATTGGTTAATCTAAATTGCCCATAGGTGTGAATGTGAGAGTGATTGTTTGTCTCTATATGTTCAGCCCTGAGATGAACTGGCGACTTGTCCAGGGTGAACCCCGCCATCGCCCCCATGTAGCTGGGATAGGCTCCAAGCGACCCCCATGACCCTCGTGAGGATAAAGCGGGTTCAGACAATGAATGAATGAATGAAGCCCTGTGAGACATCTCTACAATGAATAAATGTGAACAAATCATCAACAGGTGTCATCATTGAGGAGTTAGCTATCTGTCTAGCTGCACTGGGTTAGTAGCAAGGACAGAATATGTTTTTTTTTTTTTCTGATCAGTGTTCTATTTTACAAATGTGTATTTGTGTTTGTCTATGCAACTGTTTTTATATGTTTTAGCTGTGTTAATGTTTTGTTTCTGTTTTTTTATTCATATCTTTTCCTAACTCTGTGACTCAGGGAATCGCACATGAATTCCAATGGACCTATACTGCGAGGTGAGTGGAGGAGGGGCTGCGAGGGTGGAAACGAAGAGATGACAGGAGTGACACACCAGAGGGCTGATGGGAAAACAAGACAACAGATGCAGTATGGCTCCGCCCACAGCAGGTCTGAATGCAAAATTCAGATTTTTGGGTGAAATTTGATTTTTTTGTGTGTTGGTTCATATTCCACATTAAATGTGACTTCTATCAGTTTTGAGAACTGAACTGAATGTGACCCTGAAGTGACCCACATCCACTAAAGAAGTCCTGATGGACTGGAAAATATCTGATCTGTATCAGCTTTAGGACCACATATGAAAGTAGTCCGGGTCAGATTTAGGACCACATTTGAAAGTGGTCTGGGTCAGATTTAGGACCACATACAAAAGTGGTCTGGGTCAGATTAGTGCTGTTCAAACTGTCTGTAACAGATCAGATACAGGTCACAAACCCTTACCCTAGCCCTAACTCTAACTCTAACCCCGCTCACCCACAGACCCTCACCCTCATCCAGGCCTCCTCACATAAACAGAGGACCCTGATGCACCTGTGAATATCCTGCATATGGTTCCCATCCTGTTACAAGTCCATGGCATTAAAACCCAAAAACCACACACACACTCAGAGTCTGTGTAGTTGTCCTGTTGTGTCCATTAAACTCAGACATAAAAGGGGGTGCAGGCAGGAGCAGGTCCTCCAGCCTGTCTGGGGAATAGTGTGGGAGTGTGTGTGTGTGTGTGTGTGTGGGGGGGGGGTATGGGAACTGACTATAGCATTAAGACTGGATTGAGAGTGAGAGGAGCAGAGCGCTGGTGGAGGAACCAGCCTCTCCTACTGCAGATCTGAGCTGTCTGGGAGGTACAAAGCAGAGGTCAGAGGTCAAATAAGTGCAGTGAGAAGGAGCTGCTTTCACATGTTAATGCTGTCACAAACAAGTGTGCATCATTCCAGAGCTGGTAGGGATCATGACAGACAGAAACCCTAACCCTATCACTAACCCTAACCCGGGTGGAGGCCTTTATGAACAGGACGCCATATAGGATGAAATGTTCCTGTCAGGGTTAGACACCAACAACAACACCAACACCTAACCCTAACACCCCTTTTTTCATGTTGAATGTTCATCCACTCATCATCTAACAGTAGTAATAATAATAATAAATAATAATAATAATAATAATAATAATTATTATTATTATTATTATTATTATCAGAAGTGGAGGCGTCCTGTGCACCTCATATTTCCTACATGATGCTTTGATTCTGTATATTTTTGAGTGAAATGGTTCTAAATGATTTTATAATCCCAGGAGGAGAGGTGGCAGCTCTGAGGCCTGTTCTTACTCAGCCCCCCCCCACCCACCACCCACCTCTACCTCTGTATTCATCTCTGTTTCTGTCTCTGCCTCTGACTCCGCCTCCGTCTCTGTCTCCACCTCTGTATTCATCTCTGTTTCTGTCTCTGCCTCTGACTCCGCCTCCGTCTCTGTCTCCACCTCTGTATTCATCTCTGTTTCTGTCTCTGCCACTCCGCCTCCGTCTCTGTCTCCACCTCTGTCTCATCTCTGTCTCTGTCCCACCTCCGTCTCTGTCTCCACTTCTGTTTCTGTCTCCGCCTCCACCTCTGACTCTGCCTCCATCTCTGTCTCCACCTCTGTCTTCATGTCTGTCTTCATCTCTGTCTCCACCTCTGTTTCTGTCTCCGTCCGCCCTGCCTCCATCTCTGTCTCCACCTCTGTCTTCATCTCTGTTTCTGTCTCCGCCTCTGACTCCGCCTCCATCTCTGTCTCCAACTCTGTCTTCATCTCTGTCTTCATCTCTCTCACCTCTGTTTCTGTCTCCGCCTCTGCCTCCATCTCTGTCTCCCTCTCTGTCTTCATCTCTGTCTTCATCTCTGTCTCCACCTCTGTTTCTGTCTCCGCCTCTGCCTCCATCTCTGTCTCCATCTCTGTCTTCATCTCTGTGTCTACCTCTGTTCTGTCTCCGCCTCTGACTCCGCCTCCGTCTCCACCTCTGTCTTCCCCTCTGTCTCTTTCTCTCGCCTCTGTTTTCATCTCTGTCTCTGTCTTTGCCTCCACCTCCGCCTCTGTCTCCACCTCTGTCTCCGCCTCTGACTCCGCCTCAGTCTCTGTCTCTTGTCTTGTCTGCTGAGGGGGATCTAATCAGTGAAGACAAGCGGCTGATGGAATGCTGGTGTTTAATTGGCCTGGAGTCGTGGGAACGCGTAAACAAACAGCTGCCATTTTCATTTGGCATGCCCCCCCCCCGTCATCCTTGAACTCATGAATAAACCACGGAGGAGGGGAAGTGCATCCTGGCAGCTGCAGGGAAGGCCAAGGAGGCCCGGACTGGAGATTATCCTGCGTTTAATCCGCCCTCCTCCACCTCTATAAGACAGATACGTCCTGAACAACAGAAGAATGTGTTTTCTATGAAAGGAGGCGTTTCACAGATAAATGAACACGTCTGCCACCGACGGGGATCTGAACCAATGGAATCAAACCAGGCAACATATGAGGAATGACAGGAACCTTTGAATGTATAAACTGTAAATGAACTGAACTGCAATGATTAATCAATTAGTTGGCCAACAACATAATTAATTCAATTATTTTGATAGTCAATAATTAGGGTAATAGTCTAAATTATCTGATTGCAGATATGTATAAGTTTATTTATTTACATTTCTTTCGTACTCTGGAGCTTTGCCAGACATTTATTACTTAAAAAAAAAAAAAAAGGTTAATCAAGCAAATATTCCACACATTAACAAGAATGAAAATTATTGTCTGAATAGTAAAAACTCAACATCTTTTAAAACTGAATTTGCTTATGCTGTTACAGAATATCCTTACATCCAAGTCTCACATTCAAAACTCCTTTAGCATTTCTTTGAAAACCAGAAGTTCAGCTCCTGTGTGACTTTTTTCCTCTTCTTCATTTTGTCTCTTCTCCATGAACCAGGACCATCCCCGGTTCTCCTCATGTCAATAGAACTTAAATCTGGTATCAGATCAGTCACTGAACATTTAAAGGCCTTCTCACTCATTATTCATATTAGTTCAAACACAATTATTCAAGTGGAACAAACATTTTTTCTTGTTATATTTTTACCCAAAATGGTCTAAATCAGGGGTCCCTAGCCCCCGGTCCCCAGACCGGTACCGGTCGGTGGATCATTTGGTACTGGGCCGCAAATAAAAAAAAAAGGGGTTAATATTAAAGCAATTTTTTCCATTAGTCTTGCAGAGATTTTATTTTGAAAAGTGACCGTTTCCGTCCTCACCTCACAACAGTTCTTGACTTTGGTGTGCCATTTCATGGATCAGTAGAAACACAAGCTAAAGAAATGAGCCAAAAGCAAAATTCACTGGACAACTTTTTTGGTAAGAAACGATGAAACGATGAGGCTGCAGAAGGGTCACAGACTGCCTGCAAACAGAAAGCTGCATTTAGAGGGAAATATCAGGATTCCTGCCTCAGTTACAGTGACCACTGCTGTACATAGACCACCACACCAGAGGCAATTTCTCAAAGACTGCAGTGGAAGCTCAGCTTCCCCTAAATTACTCAAATTAAATGGTCAAATGTACGGTTGTGTTGACATTTCATTGACTACAAATGTGTTAGAACATGTACATCTCAAGACGAGTTTGTTCAGAATCAGTTTTATCACAAATCAGTGGACTGAATGTTTGTTCACTTCTCCTCCTTCCCATGTCTCTGTTTTCTTTTTCGATCTCTGCTCAGTGCATTTGTCCGTAGACGCTCAGCGTCCATGCACTTCAATCGGACTGAGTGGAACAGTTTTTTTTCATTGCCTCAAAACTGGACGGTAATTGGATAAATGCCATGATGTTGTCCCGCCCCCGGATGCCCGGTGTCTCTGGGGGTGAATGGAGCTGTGAGCGGAGCTTGGCCAGGCTGGAGGCCAGGCTCCCACGTGCTGATTGGAGGATCGGTCGAAAGGCTGAATCCCATTTGATTGACAGCTATTTTGAGATCTACTCCATCACTTGACAGAGTTCAGTTTTAATCCGTCCCGCATTCTGCTGTGAAATTGAGAGAAACCACTACGAAATTACTTGTTCATTTCTTGCACTGTAAATACACAAATCACAAGGAACGGAGAGCCAAATTTTGTTTAAATAACGACAGTTTTTTTGATGTAAGCTGACAATGAGCTTCCCCTGTCTGAAAGACGAGCAGCCGCCACTGAATCACACAGGGGTCACTGTTCCCCACCACTGCTGTACGTAGACCACCACACAAGGGTGACTGTTCCTAAGGGTGTTTTTAGACTGGGTATCCGGATCTGTGCCGTAACGTGGATATTTTCACACCTTTTCTGCAAATGTTGCGTTCACAAACATGTACTGCGGCCTGTACCCAAGTATGAGTGGGTGTTACAGCGCTGAAACAGTAGGTGGCGCTGTGGAAGGAATTGTGTCGCTATCCAACAAACACAGAAGTCAGAAGAAGACAAACACTTATGTCATCAACCCAGCGACTGTTGTGTTCATTTGTCATAACACCAGTGCCCTTGTGAAAAAGGCACATCAGTGCCTGTACTTTTGAAGGTCACTGAGAAGGGTCCACCTGTCCCAGGAACTGCTGCTGTCCTTCTATAGATGTTCTGTGGAGAGCAAACTATAATAACCTTGGAACACATATATGGTTCTTAAATACATTTGCATTGGACTAAAATGTCTTCATTTCCAACGTTCATATCTGTGTCTCAAACAGGTAGCCTAGTGCATCCCAAATGTTTCAACATTAACATTTTAATAGAACATTATTGTCATTATGGCCTTTAGATAATATTTTTGGGGGAGGTAGGGTAGTGCAGTATAGGCCCCTCCCTGTGGCGCTGCCTAAGCTTTTGTCCTAATGGTATTTTTTCCCTTACATTAACTTTTATACGTTCATAGTTTTGAAACCAATACTTTTACACTTTTACTGCAGTAAAAGCTTGAGTTGATACTTGAACTCCAACAGCAGTCTGTTTCAACCCCAGTATCTGTACTTCTACCTGAGGAAGGAATATGAATACTGTGGACACATCTGGTTATTCAACAGTTAGGATGAACCTCTGGATTAGCTCCTCTTTATCTCTGATTACATTCTTATTTGCATTTCATTTTCAACATTTTAATCCTTGTAAAAGTTATTTCAGACATCCACATAAAGAAGAGTAGACATTAATGAGGCCCTGATTAAAAGGAGAATTAATCCATTCTTTTGAAGTTATTCATCTCCTGATTGGCTCTTATAGCAAAGCAAACGGATGTTCAGCTTCATGTGAGTAATGCTCTGACACACACACACGCACGCACACACACACGCACGCCTTCATACATACACACACACGCATACATGCACAAACACGCATACACATGCACACACATAAACACACAGACACACACGCCTTCATGCAGATACACACATGCATACATGCACAACACACGCACACACACACACATGCATACATGCACAAACACACATACACACACGCACACAAACACATGCATACATGTGCGTGCGCACACACACCTTCATGCCTACACACATACACACACTCCTGTGGGTGCTCCTTAAGTCTCTCCCATCTCTTGGACTGGAGGGGTCTACTGGTCCATGTAGAACCAGAGTCTATCTGGTAAAGGCGGAGCCTTGGACCCAAACAGGAAACATGTGACTTGACTGTTCACTAAACCACCAAACATGATTAAACTCCACTGAATACAGATCAGACACAGTACTCACAGCCTGGATCATGGATACATCATGTATTTAAATATTCATGATTTTGTAACATTTTTTGATGTGGTTCCTATTGTCTTCTTCTTCATGTGAGACAGGTGGGCGGTGCCCTAGCGCCCTCTGTTGATGAACCTCCGCTGGTCAGATGTTCGTACACCACATCAGTCTGTATTTGGAGTGTCTCATAATCGTCCTATTAAAGCTATATGATGATGTGGCATTTTTACACTTTTCTTTTGTCATCTTAAAATGCTCCTAATAAGCGTGTGTCAAACTAAAATGGAAAAGAAATCCACCAGGTATTGAAACTAAAACATGTTTAATTCTCATATATTTTTGATAAAAGTCTGACCAATCATTTTATTCGGTCAGAATGAAATAATTGGCCAAGCTTGGCTGAGCCTCCTGTCAATCATCCATTATTGCCATCCCCGCATCCAATATGTAGGGATTCCTCTATTGCCACATGTCCACTATGTGGAACCAGTTCGACTCGGCTTCGCTTTTCTCCCGTTGTTGTGCACCTCATTTCCTTTCCCCTACCTTCGGAAACTTGTATTTGAGGGGGTACGACATTTGTCACCGGAACCGGAACTGGGCCCGGTGTTCACTCTGCCACTAGATTCACAAACGCCACTAAGTAGCGTATTAAATACGTTACATTACTGTAAATGAATCCTATGCTGTGGACAAATGTTGGAGAATATTGGAGGGATTCCACCCTTTAGAAGAAATGGAAGCTTTGACAGTGTTCCAGTGGACCTGGTGTCATCTTTTTAGACTGTTTCTGCCTCAACTCCATGTTGGCTACGTTCTGACCAAAACAATGCAGCGTACGTCATTGTGCATGCGCAACGAAGGCGGAATTGATAAGCAGAATCGTTAAGCAGGCAGCAGACGATTCCATGGAATCGAGCTACTGGGATCCGGTTCTCAAAAAGAACCGGTTCTTGAGTCTCATCCCTACCGATATGGGTGCCTCTGAATCTGATTCTGAATCTCCCCTGTCTAAGATGTGTATGGACAGAACTGAAATGTACATGAAGGGGAAAAAACGGATTTATTAACAGAAACAACAACCAAGGGGAACAAACAGAAGAACCTGACTGCAGCAGTCAGAGTCTGGAGAATGAAGGATGAAGACAGGTCAAAGGTCAGCTTTTATGACCATGGGACTCATACAGGTACATGTACTTGGTGTCACACAGTGTAGGGTGATAAATGTCTGGACTGTGAAACCTCAAATGTCCACGGAAAATTTTGCGGAGGCGTGTATTCCGGTGCACCGCGCCCATCGCCTGGGCACCTCACTCTGAGCTGATGAGAAGACACTGACCCGCGCTGCACAGACCCACCCTTAAATACAGACCAGCCCTTAAATACAGGGTCTACTGATGAAACAGGAGCCGCGGCAGGTTGGATGATGTGTCTGATTACTGAGGGAAGGGTCCATGGACACGCCGAAGCGGACCAGACCTCCACCTCCGCTTCCGCCTCCACTGCGCGTCAGGTGAGAGGAAGAGAGCGTCAGAGCTCAGGCAGGGGGAAGGGGGCGGGGCTTTGGAGGGAGGCGGGTTGTTCATGTTCAAATTTTTTACAAAGTGCTGTGAGAAATGTCACATCAGTAGGTATAGATTCAATGAAGAATCTTCAACTGAGAAACTTGTTTGTTGTGACTTTGTTTCAAAGCTCATGCTGTGCTTTGTAACAGAAATGTTCCATCTTCTATCGATGAACCACTCACACTCCAAAACTCACTAAACTATACACGTGTCAGAACAACTGCGAGACATGACCTCCACATACACCCACATACACCAGGTTTAGCAGAAGCAGAAACCAGATGCAGTTAGTCCTGCCTCACCAGTCCTACCAGCTGATGAACAGTAGGACGATCCTTCAAACAGCTTCAACATTCAGTTGACCACCGGAGCCAAATGTGGCCCATATGTGACCTGGATCTGATCTGTTCCAGACAGTTTGAACAGCACTAATCTGACCCAGACCCCTTTCGTATGTGGTCCTAAATCCGATACGTACAATGTTGGAGTGGCTAATCAGGAGATTCGGGAGGATTCCCGATGGCCGGCACTTGTCAGTCTGGAGTTTGTGTGGTTGGATGGGAAAAATAATTTATAATAATTATAATCTATATAATATTTATAATACTTAACTTCTCTAATCTTCTTCTTGCATTCCGTCTCAGTTCATCTGACAGCACAGCCTCTACATCACAGTAGATTCACTGGGTTCGACCATTTGAGGGAATCCTTCCCTCCCAAAAGTTTCAGTTGGTTTGGCCATGAGTCGTCTTTTTTGGAGTCAGTCATTGGTGACGGAGGGCAGGAGAGGCCAGGTGGAGCCGAGAAGGCCAGGCTGAAGACATGAAGCTACTGAAGAGTTTAGAGTAAACCTGGTGGATTTACCTACCTACCTAGAGGACAGAGGGGGTGGAGCCTGTTTTCATTTAAAAACATTTATGATCTGAAGGAGTTAAATATTCTCTGTATCAAATTCATTCCAAAAGTCATTTTCTATGTCTCATTATGTGCATTTTTTTTTTGTTGCATTTCCATAAATTGAGTTTGTGCAGATCTGCTCAGGTAGATTTAAGTGTTTTATGGTATTTGTTTGAATGAAGACGTTTCTTGCTATCTGCATTTCCACCACATGGAACCGGCTCGACTCGACTCTGGTACCAGGTCCTATTCCTGGAGACCGTTTCCATTACAGGATACTACCGACTTTACAGTACCTGGTTGTCATAGCGATGCGGTGCATTACTTCCGTGTCGTCTGCTCAGAGAGTCGCTGATAAACTTGTTCATTGCATTCTGGGAGCAGCCATGGTTCAGATGGTAGAGCAATACCAATAACAGAGGGTTGACGGTTCGAATCCCGCTCCGTCCATGTGCTGATGTGTCTTCACCCTCCTTGCCTCCAGTGCTGCTACTCACACTGGTGTATGAATGCATGTGAATGTTGGTGGTGGGAGGGGCCGTAGGTGTAGATTGGCAGATTGGCAGCCACGCTTCTGTCAGTCTGCCCCAGGGCAGCTGTGGATACAAATGTAGTTAACACCACCAGAGTGTGAATGTGAGAGCGAATGAATAATGTATATGCTTGGAGTATGCGTTCATAGAAAAGCGCTATATAAATCTAATCCATTATTACATTATTATTATTATGTCTCGTTAAGCTCATGCGGAATTTTTACATCAGCCACCAAAGACTGAATCTCCTCCGACCATGGTGTAGTTTTACAGGCTGTCATCATGTGGATTAACCCACTGCTATATTTACTGTAAACTTCTGCATCTGTTTTTTGTAAAACGGTGGGTCACAGAGACGACTCTCTGACCAGTCAGTGGTCTGCAGTGTTTACATTCACCTTTTAGTATCTGGTCCTCAGTCCTGGAACCTCGGTGGAGGTGATACTAAAAAACTAGTACCAGGTACCAGATTCCAGGTCCTTTTCGTCAAGGAAACACAAAAAAGGCTGAATCGAGTCCTTACCACATAGTGGAAATGCGGCAATAGAATCAGATTTGAGCCCAAATCAGCACAAAGGCGATGTCAGTCACCAACAGCATGTTTCTGTGTTTTTTTTTTTTTTAGTATGTTTTTTTTTTGTTTCCCAGTGTGGTGTTATGTTTTCGACCTAAAAAGCACTGATAGTAGCTGAGGAAAAGGAAAGTACGACAAGAAAGTATTTCGTCCACAATCAGGCCACTAAAGCATATCAGGCGCATTCACATTGCATTTTGCCACTTCCTCCAAGACTTTCTTCCTTTGATTCTTTGAGGCGCTGCGGTGCTCCTCACATGCTAATAATAGACTTGTCCGTCATCTTGTCCCCACCCCATGGAGTTAATTGGCTCTTTGCACACAGAGGCAGTGTGGTTGTGAAGTCGGCCCTTCATTAGATCAGTGGAAGCTGACTGTCCCTGCCTTGGATACCCCCCCCCCCCCCCCCCTCTGTTTTCCACAGTGCCCCACCTGCTCTCACAGTGCCCACCCCCCTGCTGGGCAGACCTTCCTTTTGGCAGTCCCATGGTATCCTCTAAGAAGGTCTTGAGAAGGCTGCTCTGCCTCCTTTCACATCAACACCAAAGAAGCTAGAGTGTTGATCTCATACTACACACAAACTACACAAAACAGACAAAGAAACAGGAGCCTGGGGCTAAAACCACCAATGACACGCTTTATTCAATCACACCTTTCAGGCTTAAGGTTAAGGTGAAGGTAAGTCACTTAATTTTTCTTTATATTTGATTCAAATTCTGTCCTGTGCATTTTACCCTTCATAATACACACAGCACCTAGCATAGCATTAACAGTTAGCATTAGCTCAGAGCACACATTAGGAGCATCCATCCATCCATCCATCCATCCATCCATCCATCCATCCATCCATCATCCATCCATTCAGTGTTAGTGGTCCCTGAAGAAGTGGGTATACCCTCAAATTTTGCTTTTTTTTTTCTTTAAGTAGTCCAGAAAAATGCCCTGTTTTAGAAACAGTGACATGTCAGACTACTCTATTTAGTTTACCCAAAAATCCATCAGTAGTATTTGTTCACTATTATAAAATGAATCATGACTTGATCAGGAACAGTTTGTAGGTTTTACTGGACACACAAGCAGCTGCATGAGTGGAAATGGATTCAACATGAGCTAACACAGGATAATGTTAGCGTTTCATAGCATTAGTCTTTCACAATGTTAGCCTTTCATGACATTAGCCTTTCATAACTTTAGCCTTTCATAGCATTAGCCTTTCATAATGTTAGCCTTTCATGACATTAGCCTTTCATAACATTAGCCTTTCATAACGTTAGCCTTTCATAGTGTTAGCCTTTCATAATGTTAGTCTTTCATAATGTTAGTCATTCATAATGCTAGCCTTTCATAACGTTAGCCTTTCATAACGTTAGCCTACTCACCACAGTTGAACTATTGGTGACACCATCTCTTCTCCTCTAAATGTGCAGTCATATGTTCAGTAGTTTTAAAACAGTGACTCATTCTGAAACTTCCTTAAAACTTACCTCAGAATTATGGATTCCATGACAGTGGGTTCTCTCTACATGTGTCACTCAGTTGAAAGACACTTACTCTTCCTTTCTTGGTCACATTTCCAATAATCGCGCATCTTTCAGTGAGACGTGCAGTGACCTGTCAATCAACTGGGGTGGCACTGGCACCTGAGGAGGTGTCCAATCAGGTTCCAGAGGTGGACAGTGCTAGTTAGCAATTGTATTTTTCTTAGCATGACCTGCCCTACTTGCCTCTGATTGGCTCATCAGTCCTCATGCCTATGTTAACCAATCTAAGCAGTGAAGGCAGCGAGTACTAGCCAATTAGAAGCAGAGTAGGGCGGGTCATGGCTTCACCATTCTAGGGGAAAATATCGGCAACGTGGCTGCAGATACGACTGAATTGTGCACATCAGGGGATTTTAAGAAGAGGGTATATGACTGAAAAATAAGTAGGTATACTCTGTTTACCGCAGTATACCCTGGACTACACCACTGCATCCATCCATCCATCCAGCCATCCAGCACCTAGCATAGCATTAACAGTTAGCATTAGCACATAGCACACATTAGGAGCATCCATCAATATATGTGTCATACTTTAATAGGTTGATAAATATAAACTAAGGGTGTATTCACACCAGGAAAGTCTGATAGTTCACTTGCTTTGGTCCGGACCAAATTTTTTTTTTTTTTTTTTTTATTTGGTGCGGTTCGCATTCACACTGTACATTTTTGTAAGTGGACTAAAATCTGTAAACAAAACCACGTGTGCTGAGGTCGTTCATTCCATTGGACAGAAATGAGCAGTGTCCATTAAAGCGCTCAGTCCCAAAGTGAAAGGACAGAATCATGGAAATTTGTTGCTGCTGTTTTTGTTATCGTCATAGCGGTTTTTACAGATGCAGATGTCTGCACAAGTGTTTGAGCAGCAAGAGCGTTTGATGCAACGTCAGGTTTACAGTATTGTAGAATTCATTTCTCAATGACGAAGACACAGGGCAAGACGGCTACGGAGGACAGCGCTCATGTGTGCACATCATGTTGTGACTGTTGGTCTGATTCACACAGACAGAACAGGTCTGAAGTGTGAATTCTGCTAGTATGTGAAAAGACTGTTCTCCAAAAGCATTAGTGCTCCGTACTGCTTACCTATGCGTATCTATCCTATATCACCGTTGAGTTTAGCCAGGGACAGAATTCCTTAACGCAGGTAAAGTTTGCTGGGGATGATGAAGTCGTTTATTATTTTTTATTTCAAGCACAACAGACAAATCTAACCGTCATCCTAATCATTTCTCTTGCTGAACAAGCTGAAAACGTCGGAGTTTTATGTGTCCTTTCTAGCAGCTGTGTTATATGCACATCTGCCCAGATGTCTAAAAGGCAGCGTGTCCCTTCCAAGCTCCAAGTTTGACCAGGGTTCATTTTCAGCTCTGTAGCCTATCCTCATTCTGAGTGCTTCTCTGGTAAAACTCTGTTGTCCATAATGCTCGACGCACGACGGGAGCTCGTTAGGTACAAAAAACCCAACTGTGTTGGATCGGGTCCGGTCTGCTTTCACACCTCAAACGAACCGCACCAGGGTTCGTATGGAACCGCACCGAGACCACCTCTTCAACTGGGTCTCGGTTCGCTTGTTTGGTCCGGAACAGAGTTCGGTGGTTTTTATTCACACCAGCCCAAAAGGTCCGAACCAAGGGAGCAAACGAACTCTGGTCCGTTTTAAACGGACCAAACAAGGCGGGTGTGAATACACCCTAAGGTACCATTCTTAGCCTAAAAAAAAGTTGATGCACTTTTATTGGATGAATATTAATAAGGGCCTCTATGAAATTTACATTCAGGTATTTTTATGGACACCCACTTCATCGTGGAAAGTAAGGTGATGAAATATAAATTGAATTTTTTTGTGATGAATTAAAAATAATTTTGTTAGGTTTTATTGAGAAGGGATAGAAAAGATGACAGAAATCAGGTGAGAGAGGTGGGAAATGAATGGAACCAGACCCCAAGAAAATACCACAAACATCTAACTTATAAAAGGAAGTGGACTGTGTGTGGTGTGTGTGTGTGTGTATGTCAGGTGTCACTCTAACTCCGTACACAGCTGACTGCTGCAGTTTGTCAGACTTCTCTATTTCTGGTCAGTGAACAGACTAGTGAAAATGATAAGTTGATCGGACCAATATTTTGCTACATATTAGTAATTTTTAATCCAATAGTCTTACAGTCACATTGCTATGGTCATGACGGCTGACCAGGCAGCGCAGTACCACGCTGCATGTTGGGAAATGAAGTTAAAACAGGAACATATGCATTTACTAACTTCAGTCCCTAGATATCAGTATCAAATACGAGTCTGAAATAATTGTACTTATGGATTGTGGCTTTGGTTTTATTTGCATTGACTGTTATGTAAACTGTTTACTGTAATACAGTGATTCCTAACCTTTTTTGACACATGACCCCATTTTAGCATCAGAAATTTCTGGCGACCCCAGACATTCAAAACGGAGACTTTTTTTTTTTTTGCTAAAATTAATCTGTTTTTGATCATGTAATAGTTTGCTGTACTATGTTGCAATAAGTGTTAATTTTAGACAACATTTAGGCTATATAATGTTTGTTATTATAGATGGAGGCAGAAAAGCCAGCTGTAGATTACTGCACAAGATGAGAATTTTAGTTTCTTTGGTATTTACAAGGCTGCAAATTATTACTGAAAAAACAATAGCTCAAACTATGAATTGTGAAAGAGCTGCAGCATCTGAAACCGACCACAATGAACATTTGGCAGATACACAGAACCACAGTGCCGCAGTTTCAGCTTCAGTTTGTCATGTCTTTTATGTATTGGGATTGTCTCTCTCAACTCACTGTGTATTTTTATTAGTAAGTTTATTAATCAATCAGTTACTCAGTTTATCAATTAATCAATTACTAGAAATTGCAGGCGACCCCATTTGAATTCCAGGCAACCCCAGGTGGGGTCCTGACCCCAAGGTTGAAAAACACTGCTGTAATAGCTGTAATGGCAACACATCTGATGTAAGCAGATGTTTGTAGAAATGGGCAGGTGTGATAAGTTTTCTTCATCCTGCTCCTTTCCAATCATTTAGATTGGAATGAATAAATGAATGAAATGAAGTGAATGAAATCAATATTAATATATTAATTGTCATTTAAATTTTAAAGAATGATTTACCAAACAGTTTATATGTCAGTACTTATAATATTTAGAGTAACATCTTTTCCCAAAACTCAGCTCTGCCCAGCATCAACACAACCACATCTGAACCTGTGGTTCCCCACAGGTCAACGCACTAGTTTTTTTTTTGTTTTTATTGCAAAGAACTAAAGCCCCACAATTTAAAGAATGGGTCAACATGATGATAAAGACTGCTTCATATGAATGTGTGCCCTCATAAGTTTAACAACAGGGATGGAACTACAGCACTAGGGCTGTGTATCGGCAAGAATCTGGCGATACAATTACGAATCACAATACTAGGATCACGATACAATGTGTCATGATACTGTTAAAAAGGCAATTTTTCATTTGTTTCTTTTTAAAATGATTATTTCCTTGAAGAATTGAATTACAGCAGAAATATGCACAAATACTAAACACATTTTTATTTGATCAGAACAGGATCTAATGCTATATCACAAAATGTTCCTGTGTTCAAACTGAAATTCTGTTTTACAGACGTTACAGTTTAAGATCCTGTTCAAATGTTCATATTCTATTAGTTCAGAACTAACATCAGAACATTATTTTAGTTAAATCCTAACAAAGGAACTAACAGTATTTAATAAAAGAGTGTTAAATAATAATAAATAAATACAAACAAAAAAGAATAATAAAAAACTAGTATGAACTTCCACAATATCTGCATTTGAATAAATACCTAAAAATATTGATACAGTACGTTTTCATATCGATACAGTATTGGGAAATGAAATATTGCAATATATTGCAGAACCGATATTTTCTTACAGCTCTATTTGGCAATAAGTACCAGTTAATATTCTAAAGCAAAAATAACAATTGGCACAGTCATGCAGCATCAATTAAGCAATGCAAAACAATCTGAAGAGCAGTTCTACTGTGTGACAGGCCCCGTCTATTAGCTATTTTATTTTATTTTATTTTTATTTTTTTTTTCTTTTTGGGAACTTCCACACTTTGTAGCATTTTTGTTAATTTTTATGTATGTATAGAAGCCCTCTTTATTAACATTAAGCAACATTGTATGATTGTCGTGTACTAAGTGAAAACTCTAATAAAAACTTGAATTATATATATAAAGAAAACTGCAAAGGACAAAAAAAATGAATTATCAGTAAATATGTGTAAACACTCCATTTATCTGTGTAGTAACACAATTAGCAGCAAAATATACAGTTGAAAGCATCTGATAAAAACTGTCGTAGCCCTCTGCAGCTGAACATTTACACACACACACACACACACACACACACACACACACACAGATCATTTTGTGTTCATGTGAGAATAAATGTGGTTTTTTTTGGACTGTGTGTCTGTATATGTATGAAGGTTTGGGTTCAGAACACAAAACGCCACCTCATGCCCCCCCCCCCTCCTGGCATATGTCCCATGATGCCCCTGCCCGCGGCTTCCTGCCTCTAATGGCCGTCTCTGTGTGCCATCTCTGGAAGCCTGACATCCCCTCCAGAGGCAGAGGAGCCGCTGTTAATGGACGCCATTGACGGGCACAGAAAGGCTCCATTGTGAGGCAGTGGACGGGCCTGGGTCTGTGGGTCTGTCCACACACAGCTTCCTCCTCCTCCAACACTGGGACGGCGCTCAGAACCACGTCCAACAGCGGAGATCGGAAGACAGACAGGGGCAGCGAAGGGCCTCCGCACTGGGGAAATGGGGAAGAGAGGGATGGGTAGAGCTGAGAAACGGAGGGGGGGTCAATGAGAGAGGAAGGGAGGAAACAAAAACGAAAGGAGAGTTGGCAAAGTGGATGGAGAGAGAGAGAGAAGGAGAGAGGGAGGGGGAGAGGGTGATTAACAGAATAAGACAAATTCAACTGGCGCAGGAGGAAAGACCAATTTCAAAAAAGGACGGAAACGGGTACAACACTCACATCCAGAGAAAAGAAACCCCACAGAAAAAGGAAACTGAAGCAAAAACAAAGATCACCCCACGTCAGTGAACCTGGGTGGCCCTGGAGAAAAAAAACCCAAAAACAGCTAAACCCCCAAGCAAGTGGGATGGTGTAGGAGTGTGGGTCTGAAGCAGCCTCAGTCTGACCTGCATCCCATCAGCTGATATAGAACACAGGGTTAGAGTTAGGGTTAGAGTTAGGGTTAGGGTTAGGGTCAGGGATTCTCCTTCACACAGTCAGAACTGCTGACACATTGTCCACCTTTATCCAAACCCACGTGTTCAGTGGATGAACATGTGACACTGACTGTGTTAATGTTTGGTCAGTTTGGACGTTTGGCCTTTGAGCTACAGATCTACTGACTATATATCAGTGGTTCTTAACCTGGGTTCGATCGAACCCTAGGGGTTCGGTGAGTCAGTCTCAGGGGTTCGGTGGAGGTCAAGACACACACTCGACTCAGTTGGGTGTGTGTGTCGGGCTAGGTCCGTGTATGTAAACAAACAGCTTCGGAGACTCTCTCTGATTGACATCCAATATACGACTATATAGTCAACATCATCGAAGCAGAAGAAAACCTGAAGGCTTTTCAAAAAAAGCTACTGTTATGGTAACAGCGAACAGAGAATGATAACTTTGCAAACTTTCCCCTGCTGGACGACTGTGTAAGTAAGACTGAAGATGTGTCTGTACCCACGGAACTGAAGCAAGCAATTGCTACGCACTTAGATGAGCTTGCGAAGTCTCTCGACGGATACTTCCCTACAAGAGAGTCATATCCAGCATGGGTGAGACGGCTGTTCACGTTTGGTGTTGAGACAGCAGATGTCAATGATGAGTACCTTGACGAAATCATTGAAATTCAGCAGAGCCAGGTTCAGCAGCAACTCTTCAGAACAACAATGCTCTCAACGTTTTGGTGTCGACAAATGGTAACGTATCCTGTTATTGCTAAGAAAGCCCTGGAAATGTTTATACCATTTGTTACAACATATCTTTGTGAGCAATCCTTTTCAAGGATGCTGGACATAAAAACGAAGAAAAGGAACAGGCTTTGCTGTGAAAATGACATGAGAGTGGCACTTGACAAGGTGAAGCCACGCATTTCTGAACTGGTCTCTCAAAGGCAACAGCAGAAGTCACACTGATTTGCAGTAAATATTCATTATTATTGTAGCCTGATGGAAATTAGGTGATGGGTGTGTGTTAAAATGTTAAAAATGATAAGTAGCATAAATACAGTAAGTTCATTATTGGAATACATAAGGTTAAAAATTAAAACCATTTCAGTGTGGTAGTATTAAAAAAGGTCATGTCTTTGTGAAAAGGTATGTACTTTGTTGTGATTTTTTTGCACTGTATTGGTTTTGTTCTTTGAACACAGTGATGTTAATGCTCGGTTCATTTTGTGCGCCAGTACAACATATACCTGTGTCTTGAATTGCATTCGGTGAATGTGCATATGAAACTGGTGGGGTTCAGTACCTCCAACAAGGTCCACTGCCATATATATATATATATATATATATATATATATATATATATATATATATATATATATATATATATATACATATATGACAATAAATGAAAAACTGTTTAACAATGTTAAATACGTTAAATATGTATAAAGTGTTTGATGCTTATTTCATATTTCAGAGCAGCCTTCACCTATAGGTAACTGGGATAGGCTCCGCCCCCTCTAGAGGACCAGGGCTAATTTTTCTCTATGTTTAAGACAGACGATACGACTGGACTGTTCTGTTCATCCTCCGCCTTCATTTTATACATAATTCTGTCCGTTTTCTGGGAGTTTGTGGATGTGAACCCAGGCGGAGAATACGGAGCAGAACCAGCAGGAACCACAGGGGGCAGTGTTGAGAACTGAACACAATAGTTTCTATAAAGAGTGGAATTTTTAAAGAGCAACTGTGGCTCAGGTGGTAGAGTGGGTCATCCAATAACCGAAGGGTTGGCGGTTCGAATCCTGCTCTATCCTAGTCAGTCCGTTGTGTCCTTGGGCAAGACACTTCACCCTCCTTGCCTTGTCACCCACACTGGTGTATGAATGCGTATGAATCTTTGGTGGTGGTCGGAGGGGCCGTCGGCACAGATTGGCAGCCATGCTTCTGTCAGTCTGCCCCAGGGCAGCTGTGGATACAGATGTAGTTTACCACCACCAGAGGGAGAATGTGAGAGCGAATAAATAATGGATCAATAATGTAAAGTGCTTTGGGTGTCTAGAAAAGCGCTATATAAAATCCAATCCATTATTATTATTAAAACTACCGACAATTTTATGACAACTACCATGTTTGTTATTACTGACGTTCTTCTTCTTCTTATAAAACTTCACTCTTCTTCGTGGTATTTGTCCAGTATGTTCATTTAGAGTGGCGCCCTCTGGTGGACTGATTGAGAAACGCTCATTCCAGCGTACAGGACGCATGGAAGTATGAAGGCAGTGACGCATGACACCAGTAGAACCTCCTAAAGCCAACAGAAACCAGCCTTCCAGAAGATGACTGACACTGGGGCAGAGTTTCCTTGACTCACAGTCGCCTCCTCTTGGTTGGATGTGGCCTCCTCCTGGTTGTCGCATCCTCCTGGTTGGATGTGGCCTCCTCCTGGTTGGATGCTCTCCTCCTGGTTGGATGTCACCTCCTGGTTGGTTGTCGCCTCCTCCTGGTTGGATGTGGCCTCCACCTGGTTGTCGCCTCCTCCTGGTTGGTTGGTGCTTCCTCCTGGTTGGTTGTTGCCTCCTCCTGGTTGTTGCCTCCTCCTGGTTGGATGTGGCCTCCTCCTGGTTGTTGCCTCCTCCTGGTTGGATGTGGCCTCCTCCTGGTTTTTGCCTCCTCCTGGTTGGATGTGGCCTCCTCCTGGTTGTTGCCTCCTCCTGGTTGGATGTGGCCTCCTCCTGGTTGTTGCTTCCTCCTGGTTGGATGTGGCCTCCTCCTGGTTGTGGCCTCCTCCCAGTTGAATGTGGGCGTCCTCCTGGTTGTTGCCTCCTCCAGGTTGGATGTGGCCTCCTCCTGGTTGTTGCTTCCCTCCTGGTTGGATGTGGGCCTCCTCCTGGTTGTTGCCTCCTCCTGGTTGGATGTGGCCTCCTCCTGGTTGTTGCTTCCTCCTGGTTGGATGTGGCGTCCTCCTGGTTGTTGCTTCCTCCTGGTTGGATGTGGCCTCCTCTTGGTTGTGGCCTCCTCCCAGTTGAATGTGGCGTCCTCCTGGTTGTTGCCTCCTCCCGGTTAGATGTGGCCATCCTCCTGGTTGTTGCCATCCTCCTGTTGGATGTGGCCTCCTCCTGGTTGTGGCCTCCTCCTGGTTGGATGTGGCCTCCTCCTGGTTGTGGCCTCCTCCCAGTTGAATGTGGCGTCCTCCTGGTTGTTGCCTCCTCCTGGTTGGATGTGGCCTCCTCCTGGTTGTTGCCTCCTCCTGGTTGGATGTGGCCTCCTCCTGGTTGTGGCCTCCTCCTGGATGTGGCTTCTTCCTGGTTGTGGCCTCCTCCTGGTTGTGGCCTCCTCCTGGATGTGGCCTCTTCCTGGTTGTGGCCTCCTCCTGGTTGTTGCCTCCTCCTGGTTGGATGTGGCCTCCTCCTGGTTGTGGCCTCCTCCTGGATGTGGCCTCTTCCTGGTTGTGGCCTCCTCCTGGTTGTGGCCTCCTCCTGGATGTGGCCTCTTCCTGGTTGTGGCCTCCTCCTGGTTGTGGCCTATTCCTGGTTGTGGCCTCCTCCTGGATGTGGCCTCCTCCTGGTTGGATGCTCTCCTGCTCCCCTCGTCTCCCTGCTGCTCCTTCTGTGTTCACACCAATAGTCTCATTCATCCACACATCCGCCGCCCCTCTGTATCCCTGCGCCACCGTGGGAGAGGAACAGGAAAGTAGAGCCCCATTTGTCCGTGTCTGTCATCTGTTTAACACGCCTGATTGGCTTTCACACCGTCGGCTCCCAATTAAAATACAGCGGCCCCTGGCCCCACCCCCTCCCATCAACTAAGACAAAAGCTCATTGTTTTGGCACCTCCTGGTTTAATTACGCTGAAAAGGAAGCTGTGTGTGTGTGTGTGTGTGTGTGTCACAGAGGGGAGGGGCTGTTGTTGCTTGTTGCCTTTATGCAAATGTGCATCTGATGAAGGTTGTTTGGACGACAACAAGAGGGTTTGTGATGGAGAGGAGAGGAGAATGAGGGTTAGGGTTAGGAGGGGGTATGGGGGGGTTATGGGGGGGTTATGGGGAAAACACAGAGCCCACATTCCCATGGCGGACCCTCAGCATCATCTTACATTCGTCTGTTTTCATCTCTTTCATCCCTCCATCCTTTACATCTATGACCTGCTTATCCATTTGTTTGAGCCATTTGTTAATTAATGTTCACTCCCCATCTCCTCCTCTTCTTCTCCTCCTCTTTTTCTTTTCTCCTCCTCTTCATCCTCCTCTTCTCTTCTTCTGTTTTTCTTTTCCTCTTCTTTTCCTCTTCTCCTCTACTCATCTTCCTCTACTTCTCTTCTCTTCTCTTCTCTTCTCTTCTCTTCTCTTCTCTTCTCTTCTCTTCTCTTCTCTTCTCTTCTCTTCTCTTCTCTTCTCTTCTCTTCTCTTCTCTTCTCTTCTCTTCTCTCTTCCTCCGCCTCTTCTTCTCCTCCTCATCTCCTCCTTTTCTTCTCTTCTCCCCCTCTCCTCTTCCTCCTCTTTTCCTCCTGTCCTCCTCCTCCTCTTCTCCTATTTCGACTGTATCAGATCCTCTCTATGTTTTTTCTGCCTTTTCATTTTTGTATTTCTGCTGATGTGAGGGTTTTGGTGTGTATGTGTGTGTGTGTGTGTGTGTGTGTGTGTGTGTGGTCATGTGGGGTGAGAGGGGCGGATCCATGAGGATCTGGTCAAACCGTAGTGAGGATTAACTGTCATTAAGGCAAAGATCAACTCATTGCTTCTGAACTGTTTAGATTAGATTAGCCAATTCCGGTGGTCTATGGCAAATGCCAATCGAGCTCTACGGTGCTGGGCAGTGAGCACAGGGCCCACTACAGGACGTCGGGCCCTCAGGCCACCCTCATGGAGCCTGTTTCTGATTGTTTGCTCAGAAACATTCACACCAGTGGCCTGCTGGAGGTCATTTTGTAGGGCTCTGGCAGTGCTCATCCTGTTCCTCCTTGCACAAAGGAGCAGATAGCGATCCTGCTCAGGGTTTAAGGACCTTCTACAGCCCTGTCCAGCTCTCCTGGAGTAACTACCTGTCTCCTGGAATCTCCTCCATGCTCTTGAGACTGTGCTGGGAGACACAGCAAACCTTCTTGCAATGGCACGTATTGATGTGCCATCCTGGAGGAGTTGGACTACTTGTGCAACCTCTGTAGCGTCCAGGTACCACACCATGCTATCAACAGAGATGTTGATCCAAGCCAAATGAAAAACTACAGCAGTAGAAAGTCAGTCAGTAAAAAATCAGCCAAAAGAGATGAGGGAAAAAAAGTATCAGTGGCCTCAACCTGGAAAACCATTCCTGTTTTGGGGGCTGTCTCATTGTTGCCCCTCTGATGCACCTGTTGTTGATTTCATTAACAACAAAGCAGCTGAAACTGATTAACAACCCCCTCTGCTACTTAACTGACCAGATCAATATCCCAGAAGTTTGACTGATAGGTTGCTATACTCTGATTAAAAAGTGTTCCTCTAATTTTTTTGAGCAGTGTATATATATATATATATATATATATATATATATATATATTATATATATATATATATATATATATATACATATATATATATATATATATATATATATATATATATATATATACATACACACACACACACACACACAATATTCAGTTAACAACCAATGCATGTCTTAATCTATGCACAGGCTCAGAAAAGTACTGACAGAAAACATCAATGATGAAGAAATAAAAATGAAAACGAACTTCCACCACAGTGGGGTTTTTTGTTTTTGTCACATTTGAGAAATATTATCATCTTTTATCATCCTTTCCACTGTTCAACTATTTCCTGTCCACCGTTGAACTGTTTCCTGTCCACCATTCAACTGTTTCCTGTCCACTGCTGTCAGTCGGTTTCATTTTCCTCTTTTTTGTAGCTCAACTACTGGGACTTCCTGTCTGTTCTGCTGTGGTCAAGGCTGACTCCGCCCCCTTGGAGGCCTTGATGAACCCCATGCTGCCTCAGTGGGTTCACTTAATGAACAGGCCATCAAGCCCCTGACCTCTGACCTCCAGGGTGACTGAGTGCGTCAGTGTTACTGTGTTCCATGGTGTCCACCCCCCCCACCCCTGCTGTCTTTCATGAGGAGTGTGTAATAAGTGCCTTTGTTGGTTTTTCCTCTTTTCATGGGTCTGGGGAGGGGTGTGTGCATAGGGTGAAACACCACAGAACCACTAGGAACTCTGGGATTAAAGCCTGCCCTGATCCTTCCCCTGTGGTCATTCAGGAAAAGGAGGAACAGGGATGGGAATCGAGAACTGGTTCTTTTTGAGAACCGGATCCCAGTAGCTCAATTCCTTGGAATCGTTTGCCTGCCTGCTTAACGATTCTGCTTACCGATTCCACCTTTGTTGTGTATGCGCGATGGCGTCACGCGTACGCTGCGTTGTTTTGGTCAGAACGAAGACAACATGGTGTTGAGGCAGAAGCGGTCTAAACAGACGACACCAGGTCCAAACAGACCACACCAGGTCCAAACAGACCACACCAGGTCCAAACAGACCACACCAGGTCCAAACAGACCACACCAGGTCCACTGGAACTCAGTCAAAGCTTCCATTTCTTCTAAAGGGTGGAATCCCTCCAGTCTGCTCAAACATTTGTTCACAGCATGGGATTCATTTACAGGAATGTCACATATTTGAGACGATACTTAGCGACGCTTGTGAATGTAGCGGCAGAGTGAACGCCGGGCCCAGTTCCGGTTCCGGTACGGGGCAACAAACGTCATACCCCCTCAAAGTTTCTGAAGGTCGGGGAAAGGAAATGAGGTGCACAACAATGGGAGACAGGCCAAGTCGAACCGGTTTCACGCAATAGAAATGCGGCAATAGAAGAATTAGTAAAGCATCTTAAGTTTCATTTTCACTGTACACCCCCCCCCCCCGAACCGGGCCCAGCGTCATCTGTTCTTATTATTTGTACATACTGTATATATGTTATATTTTCTGTGCAGAGATGGAAATATAAAAGACAGTTAATGCAAACACACGTGTTTGTACTCTTATTCCTTCACCTAATGAGAATCGATAAGAGAATCTATAAGGAATCGGATTGATAAGCAAAATCAATAATGGAATCGGAATCGTTAAATTCTTATTGGTTCCCATCCCTAATGAGGAATATAATTTCTTGACTCATCTTCCTTTCAGAGCTGTTCTTTTAAAGGTCTTTGTTTTGGTTTGTTCACTCATCAAAAGGTGAATTAAAGGCTTTAAATACAGTTTGAGGGAAAATAAAGAGAAGTCCACAGTGGGACGTTAACCATGTAATGACCTTTAGGATCCAAAGTACAAACAGAGGAGGCTGAAGCTGCGTCTTCAAACCTGGAACCATTAAAGGCAGTTGTCCATATATAGTTCCTTCAGACATATTGAACCTTTCTTTGACCAATAAAAGCATCAGTATGACATCAGTATGACATCGTTTTATAAAAGTTGCGGTTTGATGGTACAGATGAAGACATGTTTTCAAATGTATCCACTCTGAGACCCGGTTTTAAATAGCTGCGGTTTCAGTGACTGAAAACGCCGGTTTCAAGTGGACGAAAGGCCGATCCGATGCAAAACTTTTGTGGATATGACTGAACCCGTCTTCGTTTTGGACAGAATCTGAAAATACGAGATCAGCTCCACTTGTGCACTGACCACACTGATGTCCACGTGATGACAGGTGCTTCTACAGAACGCTAATACCAGTATCATGTGACAGGGCAAACATACTTACAAATATTTACAGTATATTTTTGTAAACGTTTGAATGGTGGTTGTTTTAAATCCAGCCAAATGTCAAATGTTGTGTGCGTTTTCCTGCCCATCGTCCACAAACGTGGTCAAGACATTTTCTAAATATTCTGTGTCAAAAAGACGCCATGACGACGATCAGTATGTGATGAATGTGATGAGTGACTATGTCTGACATGGTGTACTGTTTACAAACAAACAAACAAACAAACAGCCGAAAGCATCAGTTCAGTTCTATTGAATCGAATTGAATCTAGTTTAATCTAATCTAATCCATTCTAGTCTGACTGATACATCAGAATGCGTTACAAAAATAAGAAAAGAGTAGGATGGAAAGATTCAGAAACAAGATGAACACATGAACATATGAACACATGGACACATGAACACATGAACACAAACTCATTAGACATGAACACATAAACACAAATACATGAACACATAAACACATGAGCACATGGACACATGAACACATGAGCACATAAACATAAACACCTGAACATGAACACAAACACATGGACACATGAACACAAACACATGAACATATGGACACATAAACACATGAACACATACACACGAACACAAACACATGAACACATAAGCACATGAACATATGGACACATAAACACATGAACACAAACACATGAACACATAAACACAAACACATGAGCACATGAACACATACACACGAACACAAACACATGAGCACATAAACACATGGACACATGAACACATAAACACATGAACACATACACACATGAACACAAACACATGAACACATAAACACATGAACACATAAACACATGAACACATAAACACATGAGCACATAAACACATGGACACATGAGCACATAAACACATGAACACATACACATGAACACATGGACACATGAACACATAAACACATGAGCACATAAACACATGGACACATGAACACATAAACACATGAACACATACACACATGAACACAAACACATGAACACATACACACATGAACACATGGACACAGAAACATATGAACACATGAGCACATAAACACGTGAACACATACACACATGAACACATAAACACATAAACATATGAACACATGGACACATAAACACATGAACACATGAACTGTGCCTGTCATTCTCACCGTTTTTCTGGGAGGAAATTGAAGTGAATCACTGCAGAGTACTCATGGAGCACTGAAGGTAATTTTCCCTCAGTCAAGTGGTCAAAAGCCTCTTCAGCTGAACAACTTCCTGCATTTACTGAAGAACCCCCCCCCCCCCCATCATCATCATCATCATCATCATCATCTGCTGCTCAGCTGGCATCAGTCACAGTCTCTGAGAGGGGGGGGGTGGATTCTACAAAATGTGAAGGAGGAGATATGACTGCAGGTTTACTGGGACATAATATGGAAGAACAGGAAACACACAACATACGCACACACACATACACACACGCACACACACACGCACTCTGACAGTCCCGTGGACACAGACACCTGCACAGTGGATGGTTAGTGTTGGAGTTAGTTAGCATTAGTTAGAGTTAGTCAGGGTTAGTTAGCGTTAGGGCTGAGTTTACATGAAGCAAAAAGTATCGATCTTATGACGTCTTCCACGGTCACAGAATGTGGGTCCTATAAACTCTACAGACAAATACCATGCATGTGTCTCAGGAAAAGCCTTTGATCTGGATAGTTCTGGATAGTTCTGGATCATCATAGGACACTAGTTTGGCTGCACATCCTTCAGAGGTGCATGTGTTGGCAGTGATGACTCAAACCAGTACCTGAAGTACACTTTCAGACCACACTGGGTACGGTTACATGATGTTTTTTAAATCTGATTTATTTTTCCAGACAAAATTAATTCAGAACTAAAGTATTTTCTCTTCTGTTTCCATGGAAATGTTAAACCTGAATAAAGGTTTACATGAGGTATTAATGAGGTAGACAAGTGAGCAGAAGGGTTTGTGCTGCAGTGCTCACGTTGCCTTGTTCTGGCAGCCCTTCTGTTAGCTTAGCTTAGCATAGTCACTGCATTTCCATGGTCACATGTAGCCAGTTTTTTTAAAGGTGATTTGTCGTCTTTTGTCAGTGATTTTGTGAAATCCGATTCTCCCTTATTATTTCTTTAGATCTGCGACTTACTGCACTCATCCAATCTGTGGACTGTTGTGTTGACAGAAGTTGGAAAATCTTTTTGTTGGAAGGGATGCATGCGCTAAATTAGCTTTGCTTTAGCGTTTTAGCTTTGCATGAGTTTTTATTTGCCTAGATTTTATTCCTGCAGTAAGTCACATGACCATGATCTGAGCCTCAGTTTGTGATCATATTGACCCCAGCGGACTAAAGGAATGATTAGGGAGAACTGAATTTACCAAAATCACTCCTAAAATACAACAAATCACCTCTAAAAGCCTGGCTACATCTGACCAGAGGAATGAAGCCATTATGGTAAGCTAGGCTAAGCTAAGCTAACAGAAGGGTTGTGAGAACAAGACAATCAGTGCACTGCAGTTCAAACTGTTTAGCCCATTTATGGAACTCATTAGTTCATGACAAATGAATGAATAAAGCCAGTGTTGAACTGTTCCTTCAGGGTTTTCCAGGCTGGTAGATCCCATCAGAATAGCCCACTGGAACGCTTTGGGAAGACTAGACTGCAGTGCATATTCTTCAACCAGCGCAGAATGTGTGCGTCATCACCACAGGACAAGACACTGAGCATGTGCAGAATGGAAGGAATAAAGTCCAAATGGAATAAAGGCTTTACATGTCCAGGAAGAATTTAGACTGGAATTAAAAGTGGGTTAAACCAGTGACTTTAATTGGGTTTAAATTTAATCTGAACTATTCTTTTTCAACTGGAATAAGGTGTTTACATGGGCATCTGAAATTGGATTAAACCTTTAATCAAATGAAACCAGGAATAAAAGTTGTCATGGAAACGCACGGACTGAGTGGATCTCCAAACTGCGTTCTTCTTATGTTTGTTCGTCTTAAACTGCTCACCTGCTGCACCTCACCTGGACCAGGTGTGCATCAGGGTCCATACCAGGGCCCCCTGTGCTCCAGGGCGGAGCTGGGTCAGTCCTGCTGCTACTGCTGTCATTACTGCTTCATGTCCACAGATCTAACACAGATCCACACCAGTGTCTGACACTGGATAATACATGTATTTTGTACTTTTGTAGTAACAAAGCAACAAACTACATCCACTATGTACACAAGTATACACAGAACCAAAAGAACATCCAACTGCAGCACCATTAAATATAGTGGAAATGGACTCAGATATTATGTGTCAGGTTTTTTAGTCCACAGGAACATAATTACGGCCTGTCCCATTTAAAAGAATCAGTTCCATTTTTTGGGTCTTTGAAGACACGTCCTAATACAGGGTGGATGTGAGGGTACTTGGGTTTGTTTTCATTCCTAGTCTTTAGAACAGTGGTTCTTAACCTGGGTTCGATGGAACCCTAGGGGTTCAGTGAGTCAGTCTCAGGGGTTCGGCGGAGGTCAAGACACACACTCGACTCATTAGTCGGGTGTGTGTGTGTCGGGCTAGGTCCGTGTATGTAAACAAATGGCTTCGGAGACTCTTTCTCTGATTGACATCCAATATACACGGTGTATTGTTGTTGCTTATAGCACTACAACACATCCCAAAGTGTTTATTATCTCTTCCACTTGTCTGACAATGAATTATTTGAGTATTTTCCACATCGTTGTTATGACTTTTGCTACTTCCTGTTAACCACGGAGGCAGCCATGTGTAGCGTTTATTTACATTTTTCGGTCACCACACTGGTCAGTTACAATCATGTGACAACCGACGCACCGTCGCGGACAGAGAAATCGTATTACGCTAAAGCTGAGCTAGTGCCGTAATAAAACAACGATCACAAAAATACTGAAGGAGTAACGAGAATTTTTTTTTGATACACTACATGCAATTATCTTTTTTTATGTCAAAATTGCGTGGTTCGGAAAGTTCGGAGCGAGACGAAACGAAAACCGGGTTGACCTGACGGCCTACACATACATATACACAACAGCAGAAGTCACACTGATTTGCAGTAAATATTCATTATTATTGTAGCCTGATGGAAATTAGGTGATGGGTGTGTGTTAAAATGTTAAAAATGATAAATAGCATAAATACAATAAGTTCATTATTGGAATACATAAGGTTAAAAATTAAAACCATTTCAGTGTGGTAGTATTAAAAAAGGTCATGTCTTTGTGAAAAGGTATGGAATTTGTTGTAAGTTCATGCACTGTATTGGTTTGTTCTTTGAGCACAGTGATGTTAATGCACGGTTCATTTTGTGCACCAGTAAAACATATGCCTGTGTCTTGAATTTGAAAAAAAATCATATTGTATTTTTTAATAAAGAAGGGTTCGGTGAATGTGCATATGAAACTGGTGGGGTTCAGTACCTCCAACAAGGTTAAGAACCACTGCTTTAGAATGAACAGAACACAGGTAGGACGTCCACTTCATGCTTCTACTTATGACAATAAACGTGCTTTTCAGATTATTTTGTCCAAATCCAGCTGCTTGGTTTGGATTCTGTAAACCTGGTCCTGGTCTTCAGAGCCTGGGGACACGTGACCTGGTCTAACCCTGACCCTCATGAACCACAGCATTAAACCAGTAGATTATGAACCTCAGTCCTGTCAGCAGAACAATCACACAGTGGTTTTAGTCTGGGCACATTAAGGCCTCAGCAGGACTGAATGGACTGAGTGTCCCCACGGGAGACCAGGAGGTCCTGGGGGACTCTATTAACCCATTACATTCACTTCCAGCAGCGTTAAGGACAATCATATGTGAGCTGGTGAACAGGACTGAGGTACCCACCACCATCCAGTTCACTACAAACACGTCATGAGGGCCATGTAGACCCCTGTAGGCCTTTGTGGACCCATTTACATCCATGTGGACCTCTGTAGACCCTGTCAACCCATGTAAACCTTGTGGATCCATGTACATCCATGTAGACCTCTGTGGACCCTGTAGACCCCTGTAGACCTGTGTGGACCCATGTACATCCATGTGTACCTCTGTAGACCATGCAGACCTCTGTAGACCTGTGTGGACCCATGTACATCCATGTGGACCTCTGTAGACCCTGTAGACCCTTGTAGACCTGTGTGGACCAGTGTGAACCCATGTGGACCCGTGTAGACCTGTGTGGACTCATGTACATCCATGTGGACCTCTGTAGACTCTGTAGACCCATGTAAACCTGTAGACCTGTGTGGACCCATGTACATCCATGTGGACCTCTGTAGACCCTGTAGACCCATGTAAACTTGCAGACCTGTGTGGACCCATGTAGACCCTGTAGACCTGTGTGGACACATGTACGTCCATGTGGACCTCTGTAGACCCTTGTAGACCTGTGTGGACCAGTGTGAACCCATGTGGAGCCGTGTAGACCTGTGTGGACTCATGTACATCTATGTGGACCTTTGTAGACCCTGTAGACCCATGTAAACCTGTAGACCTGTGTGGACTCATGTATAGCCATGTGGACCTCTGTAGACCCTGTAGACCCATGTAAACCTGTAGACCTGTGTGGGCTCATGTACATCCATGTGGATCTCTGTAGACCCTGTAGACCCATGTAAACATGTAGACCTATGTGGACTCATGTACATCCATGTGGACCTCTGTAGACCCGTGTGGACCCATGTAGACCCATGCAAAAGTGTAGACCTGTGTAGACCTATGTAGACCTGTGTGGCCCCCTGTACATCCATGTGGACCTCTGTAGACCTGTAGACCCATGTGGACCTGTGTGGACCCATGTGAACCCATGTGGACCTGTGTAGACCTATGTAAATGTTTCTGAGTTTCTGACCCTGGCAGTGGGGGGTCAGAACCTGAGGTCCCAGTGGGCTGTGGGGGGTTGGAACCTATGGTCCCAATGGGCTGTGGGGGGTCAGAACCTGAGGTCCCAGTGGGCTGTGGGGGGGTCAGAACCTGAGGTCCCAGTGGGCTGTGGGGGGTCAGTGGAACCAGTGGAACCAGTGGAGTCCAGGATGTTCCAGTGGATGAGGACCAGAGCTGTGACACACTCATGTGGTGGATGATCCGGCTCATGTGGAGGACAAGATGATTGACAGCTGCTACTGTCTCACACACACCTACAGAAGAAAAGGAAACAGGAAGGGGAGGGGCCAAGGAAACAAACCGTGCACCAGAACAAAGCCCGCCCCAGTTCAATGTCATGAACCACATTCTAAACATGGTTCCAGATGGTCTTCTACTGGTGTTTCTGTCATATACTGTTTTTTTTTTTTTTTTTTTTTTAATTGTTGTTTGCTTGTTTTGATTAAAACAAAGGGGGGGGGGTTGTTTCATCCATTTAGGTTCAAATCAGTCTTGATGTTAAAGTAAACAATAATGTAAGATAAATTCAGTGATAAATCCCCAAATAAAAGGTGATTAAAAACATGATTCATTTAAAAATTCTCTCAGGAAAAATAATTAGGTCAAACACAAAAACAAGTTGTTCTTCAGTCTCATTTGTAGCTGTTTTAATTACTTTGGTTCACAACTTAATAATAGAAATTAAACCAATTAACGTGATGATTCCATCGATCAGAACAGTGTGCAGATCAGAACTAAGCAGAGGAACCTTCTGTTTTCACATCAGCCTTTTAAACATATTGTCGATGTGATGCCAAACGTGCACTATTCTAGAAGACACTGCAGACAATAGAATAATTACCATAATCATGATTATTTTTCTTCGCATTTTAATTAGTCCTAGGAAGCGCAATTAAGCTCTTCAGTAGAAGCGCCTATTCAGTAAACAGCTGTCCACCTGTCTGCAGTTCCTGGGAAAAGGCTGCAGCGCCTGTTCACGCAGAGGTACCATCACTAAACCGCATAAGAGTGGGTGGGGTGGGGGGGTGAGGCCCCCACTGCCGGCAAGGGGCCTTCATATGATGGTCAATTAATGTCTTAAAGAAGCAGAATAATAAAAGACTAGTGATAAAGCTGTTATGTTAAACATTTTAAACCCATCATGAATACTGTATTTATGAACACAGAAGAAGAAAACCCATCAAATAAAACAGTTCATTCTATTAAAACAAACAAACAAACAATGAACATGGATTCTCAAAAATGATTTCAATGGGTACGGTTACATGATGTTTTTTAAATCCAATTTATTTTTCCAGAAGAAATTAATCCAGAACTAAAGTATGTTCTCTTCTGCTTCCATGGAAATGTTAAACCTGAAAAAAGGTTTACATGAGAAACGTTTTTTCGGTTCTGGCAGCCCTTCTGTTAGCTTAGCTTAGCATAGTCACTGCATTTCCATGGTCACATGTAGCCAGTTTTAAAGGTGATTTGTCGTCTTTTGTCAGTGATTTTGTGAAATCCGAGTCTCCCTAATTATTTCTTAGATCTGCGACTTACTGCACTCATCCAATCTTGGGACTGTTGTGTTGACGGAAGTTGGAAAATCTTTTTGTTGGAAGGGATGCATGCGCTAAACTAGCTTTGCTTTAGCGTTTTAGCTTTGCATTAGTTTTTATTTGCCCAGATTTTATTCCTGCAGTAAGTCACATGACCATGACTTGAGCCTCAGTTTGTGATCATACTGACCCCAGCGGACTAAAGGAATGATTAGGGAGAACTGAATTTACCAAAATCACTCCTAAAATACAACAAATCACCTCTAAAAGCCTGGCTACATCTGACCAGAGGAATGAAGCCATTATGCTAAGCTAGGCTAAGCTAAGCTAACAGAAGGGCTGTGAGAACAAGTCAGTCGGTGCACTGCAGTGCAAACTGTTTAGCCCACTGATGGAACTCATTAGTTCATGACAAATGAATGAATCCAAACTAAGTGGTGAACTGTTCCTTCAGGGTTTTCCAGGCTGGTAGATCCCATCAGAATAGCCCACTGGAACGCTTTGGGAAGACTAGACTGCAGTGCATATTCTTCCACCAGGACCACATGATGTAGGACCACATGATGAAGGACCACAGGTGATGTAGGACCACAGGTGATGGAGGACCACAGGTGATGGAGGACCACAGGTGATGGAGGACCACAGGTGATGGAGGACCACAGGTGATGTAGGACCACAGGTGATGGAGGACCACAGGTGATGTAGGACCACAGGTGTACACAGAGACAATAGCAGGATTAGGTTCAAGTATCAGTTACATTTGTGCTAAAAGAACTGAAGACACTGACACTGACCCCCTAAACCCAACCAGAACCAGAACCACACCTTCTTTCCCCTTCTCTTCCACTTCCTCTTCTTCCTCCTCCTCTTCTTCCTCCTCCGTCCTCCTTCCTCTTCCTCCTCCTCCCCTTCCCTTTCCTCCTTTTTCCTCCTCCTCCTCTTCTTCCTCCTCCTCCTCTTCCTCCTCCTCCTCTTCAGGGATAGGAATTGATATGAATTTATCAATTCTGATTCTTTTATTGATTCTCATTGGCTGAGGGAATAAAACAGTACAAACAGTTTGTCTGCATTTACATTTCCATCACAGAAAACAGAACATTTACAGTATGTACAAATAATAAGAACATATGAGGCTGGGCCCAGGGGTGGGATGGGGTGGGGGGGGTCACATCATACAACCGTACAAAGTGAAAGTGAAACTTCAGACCCTTTACTAATTCCTCTGTCTCCTGCTGTTGTGCACCTCATTTTCTTTTTCAATACCTTCGGAAACTTTTATTTGAGGGGGCAGGGCATTTGTCCCCCCCCCCCCCAGACCCTGATGAGGCCCTGGTGTTTACTTTGTGTTGCTAAGTTGCGTGTCAAACCTGACCTTCCTGTAAATTAGTTTCATTCTGTGGACAAATGTTTTCACATATTGGATGGATTTCCCCCTTTGAACAAATGGAAGCTCTGACAGTGTTCCAGTGTTCCCAGTGTTCCCAGTGTTCCAGTGTTCGCAGTGTTCCCAGTGTTCCAGTGTTCGCAGTGTTCCCAGTGTTCCAGTGTTCCCAGTGTTCGCAGTGTTCCAGTGTTCCCAGTGTTCCCAGTGTTCCCAGTGTTCCAGTGTTCCCAGTGTTTCCAGTGTTCCAGTGTTCCCAGTGTTCCCAGTGTTCCAGTGTTCCCAGTGTTCGCAGTGTTCCAGTGTTCCAGTGTCCCAGTGTTCCAGTGTTCCCAGTGTTCCAGTGTTCCCAGTGTTCCCAGTGTTCCAGTGTTCCAGTGTCCCAGTGTTCTAGTGTTCCCAGTGTTCCAGTGTCCCAGTGTTCCAGTGTTCCCAGTGTTCCAGTGTTCCCAGTGTTCCCAGTGTTCCAGTGTTCGCAGTGTTCCCAGTGTTCCAGTGTTCCCAGTGTTCGCAGTGTTCCAGTGTTCCCAGTGTTCCAGTGTTCCCAGTGTTCCCAGTGTTCCAGTGTTCCAGTGTCCCAGTGTTCCAGTGTTCCCAGTGTTCCAGTGTTCCAGTGTTCCCAGTGTTCCCAGTGTTCCAGTGTTCCAGTGTTCCAGTGTCCCAGTGTTCCCAGTGTTCCAGTGTTCGCAGTGTTCCCAGTGTTCCAGTGTTCCCAGTGTTCGCAGTGTTCCAGTGTTCCCAGTGTTCCAGTGTTCCCAGTGTTCCCAGTGTTCCAGTGTTCCAGTGTCCCAGTGTTCCAGTGTTCCCAGTGTTCCAGTGTTCCAGTGTTCCCAGTGTTCCCAGTGTTCCAGTGTTCCAGTGTTCCAGTGTCCCAGTGTTCTAGTGTTCCCAGTGTTCCAGTGTTCCAGTGTTCCCAGTGCTCCAGTGTTCCCAGTGTTTCCAGTGTTCCAGTGTTCCAGTGTCCCAGTGTTCCAGTGTTCCCAGTGTTCCAGTGTTCCAGTGTTCCCAGTGTTCCCAGTGTTCCAGTGTTCCAGTGTTCCAGTGTCCCAGTGTTCTAGTGTTCCCAGTGTTCCAGTGTTCCAGTGTTCCCAGTGCTCCAGTGTTCCCAGTGTTCCCAGTGTTCCAGTGTTCCAGTGTTCCAGTGTCCCAGTGTTCTAGTGTTCCCAGTGTTCCAGTGTTCCAGTGTCCCAGTGTTCCAGTGTTCCCAGTGTTCCAGTGTTCCAGTGTTCCAGTGTTCCCAGTGCTCCAGTGTTCCCAGTGTTCCAGTGTTCCAGTGTTCCAGTGTCCCAGTGTTCTAGTGTTCCCAGTGTTCCAGTGTTCCAGTGTCCCAGTGTTCCAGTGTTCCCAGTGTTCCAGTGTTCCAGTGTTCCAGTGTCCCAGTGTTCTAGTGTTCCCAGTGTTCCAGTGTTCCAGTGTCCCAGTGTTCCAGTGTTCCCAGTGTTCCAGTGTTCCAGTGTTCCAGTGTTCCCAGTGCTCCAGTGTTCCCAGTGTTCCAGTGTTCCAGTGTTCCAGTGTCCCAGTGTTCCAGTGTTCCCAGTGTTCCAGTGTCCCAGTGTTCTAGTGTTCCCAGTGTTCCAGTGTTCCAGTGTTCCAGTGTCCCAGTGTTCCCAGTGGACCCTGTGTTGTTGGTACACCTGAAACATACACACACTGTTGAGCGTTTGTTCCTCGACATAATTTTGGCTCCGTTCTAAACCAGTGCATGTGTGATGTCATCACGTATGTGCAACGAAGGTGGAATCGATAAGAGTCATTAAGCAGGCGAACGATTCCAAGAACTGAACTAGCTACGAGTGATTCCCATCCCTACTCCTCCTCCTCTTCCTCCTCCTCCTCTTCCTCCTCTTCATCAGTTCCTCAGATCATATGTAACTAAAACTCTTGCTTCCTTTGCTCTTTGATCCGTGACAGTGAACACTGTTCAGTACTCAGACAGAGGAACCCAGACCCTAACCCCTAATCTAGACCCTAACTCAGACCCTAACCCCTAATCTCAACCAGACCCTGACCCTAACCTAGATCCTAACCCCTAACCCAGACCCTAACCTAAACCCAGACCCTAACCCCTAATCTAGACCCTAACCCAGACCCTAAACCCTAATCTAGACCAGACCCTGACCCTAACCTAGATCCTAACCCCTAACCCAGACCCTAATCTAGACCCTCACCCCTAACTTAAACCTAGACCCTAACCCAGACCCTAACCTAAACCCAGACCCTAACCCAGACCCAGACCCAGACCCAGACCCTAGCCCCCATCTGGATCTGACACATTTAATCCTTCTGCTGTGATTGAACTGTAGTGATGATGCGTTCAGGATCCTCTGGACACCTGACGCCTGGTCTGTGCATGTGCACCCACTGGCCTGTGTTCTTCTGTTCCACTTCACCTCCATTTAAAGGAGGACCAGGACCAGGACCAGGACCAGAACCAGGACCAGAACCAGAACCAGAGCCACCACACCACCCAGCTCTCCCCATCAGACTTCAGGTCGTTTCCAGTCCTCCAGTCGTGTGTGAAATACTTCCACACATTCTCCATTTATGACAAAGATGCAAATGAGCGGAATGTGTGTGACGTAAACCTGAGCAGGTTCATGTGAGTGAACAACATTTATTTGAACAAGAATCACCTTCACACCTTCTGATCAAACATCTGGGCTCCAACACTTATTCATACTAAATCACAGAAACCACACTTGAACACTTTATTTCACTAAAAAAAAAACAAAAAAAACAAAAACAAAACAATATTGACCAAAAGTGTGTAAATTCAACGAAAATCCCAAATTTCTGGCCTCGTTCGTCAGTGATATTACAAATTTAATGCAATATGAAAAAAAACCCAAAATGATAGACCCCATACCCATAACCCCACCCATAGATAATACATGCCAAAAATAGGATTATACATCAACATGCATTGTTTTGGATGATCTAAAACTACAAAATAAAAATAAAATGTATAGAAAAATAAAATAGACATGCGAAGACGTAACCCATGTGAATATTCTATCTAAGTTAAGAGATCTAGAAAAGTTTGGTTTGAGCTGACTAAAGACATGAGAAGGTTATGGCTGAAATATTCTGTACGTGGCTCTGTGCTGCATTTGACTGAACCCAGGGTTCCACTGCAGCCTCCACAGCTCATGGATGTGGAACAGCTCCACCGCGCCCTCTAGTGGTGAAGAACAGGATGTGCAATAAGCCGTGTATACGACGGTAACCAGGCAACCAAAACCCTGAAAGTGGTTTAAGGTTTTGTCCTGAACCCCTGGTCCACGTCTGACACCAGAGTTTCAAACCTGTACATGGTTTGTTCAGATATGTGCATGAAAACGGCTGCATTTCAACATGTGACCAGGGCTGTAAGAAAAGATCAGTTCTGCAATATATCGCAATATTTCATTTCACAATACTGTACCGATATTAAAAAGTACTGTATCAATATTTTTAGGTATTTATTCAAATGCAGATATTGTGGAGGTTAATTTTTGGTTTTTTTTGTTTATATTTTATTTATTTATTATTATTTAACACTCTTTCATTAACCCTTTCATGCATAATGATCACTCCAGTGGACAGCTGTTCAAAGCTGGTCTCTTGCATATTAATGTTTTTTGTTGTTTTAGTTCCATATCATCCAACACAGTGGACACTTATGCATCATCCCATACACTGTAATTCATACCATTACTGTAAATTTGCTGTTCTAGATAAACCTGATCTGCACTAACATGTTTGAGTTTAAAAAATGCTAATTGTTATTAGACTGTAATTAACTGTTTTGTATTTTTTAAACAAAAAAGTTTTTTTTTTTTTTTTTTTTTTTTTTTGCATACTGTCTCCATGCAGGTAAGTTAAAATGTGAGAAAACATCAGATTAGAACTGATCAAATATAGGTTCTGTTGTTCCATTGTTCATCTGCTGAAGGTGGTGAACTGGCACCGGTTTATCCTGTTTATCCTATTTATTTGCTCTATTTAATATTATTGTGACTTGTAATTTTGAAATTTATGTTGTTATCCTGGTTTTTATCCCAGAGACTGTTTTTATCTTCTTGAGGTTTTTTATTATGTTTAATTACCTCCACCAGGAGGTACTGTGGTCACTTTGCTTTGTGTTTGTTTGTTTGTTTGTTTGTTTGCAACTTTATGGGAAAACTATTCCACCCATCTTTCCCAAATCTTCCCCACAGATAGGCCTAGGCCCTGGGACCAACCCATTAAATTTTGGTCCCAGTAGGCCAAAGTTCAAGGTCACAGCAAGGTCACAACATCTACAGTTTTCCTATCTGTCATCATTGAGCAATTTTCCAAAATTCATAAAAAAAATCAAAACGACTCCAATTAGCCTCCAATTGGATCCACCATCGCTTAGAACAACATCTTGTATCTTTTAATTGTCCACATCCACTGTGGAATGTGGACTCTGTGGACATTTACATTTAACACTGAAAATCCCATTTACGGCACATTTTTCATTAGAACTCAACAAATATTGATGTGAATTGAATCTAATTGGACAGACACATGACTGGGACCAAGCTTCATCTTTTTCTGCTGTATGGAACAACCTGGAAACTGTTGAATTTAAACAGAAACAGTCGATCCACACATGCACACTGTTCGGGGTGCTTGGCGGAGGTTTGCGTTCTCTGAACACTTGTTGCATCTTGTTTTTATTTATTTGCTCTTATTTATTTATTTCATTCTTTTTCTTATCCATGCTGCTGTTCTGATGAATGGTGACACACTGAGCACTTTTTGTCTTGTTTTGATGCTCGATCAAGTACCTGCCGAACAGGTTCAATGTATGTTTTGTTGTAATGCCAAAAGCAATCACTATGTCTGCCAAACAAATCTACCCACAGGTGTAAATAAAGTCCCCCTGAACCTTGAACCTGACGCTGTTTGGACACTGTCTGCATCTCTGACATGTCCCACACTGTCCAAACAAACATGGTCTTGGTCCCACAGTTTTCACCTGTTTCTGCTCACCCTTCTCCATACCCTTAAAAAAAAAAGATTGTTTTTACAAACAAACAAAAAAACAAAAACAAAAAAACATCAGAGAAAGTAACTTATATTTGGCAGCAGTTTATCAAACCAGTGCACTGAACATGAGGACACAGGTGGACATGTGTGAAGGAAGAGTCCAGTGTTTCCAGGGGCTTGACGTTGAAGCGTTGCTGCCAGCGGACGACGGTTTCATGGGTTTAACTGTTGAGTTTCTCAGACTCCTCGACCCTCACAGTGGTCATCTGGTCCTCATGAGCCGCCTCCTCTCCAGGCACCTACACAATAGTGGACATGAAGGAGATACACTGTAAAAAAAATCTGTAATTTAACAGAATTTTCACTGTTTATTTTACAGACTTTTCCTGTATTTTTAAGATACAGGAAAATATCAATGAAATCCCAAAAACAGACTGTGATTTTACATGTCAGATGGAAAATAACATGAAAAAACTGTAGCCGTGAATAACCAAAAAAATTTCAATTTTTTTTTTCACAGAAAAATACAGTTAAAATACATTTGCAAATGTATCATAATTTCACAAATATTTCTGTTTGTGAATGTATAACATGTATAAGCACTGATAAACTGTCCAAATACAGTTTTTATCAGTGGATTGGACAACTGAGTCTCACTGAAAATTATATATATATATATATATATATATATATATATATATATATATATATATATATATATATATATATATATAATTTTTTTAGGCAATTTGATTGTTTTAATACATGTAAATATTCTGTATTAAACATTAAAAAGTAAAAAAAAAAAAAAAAAAAAAAAAAAAAAAAAAAAAAAAAAAAAAAAAAAAAAAAAAAAAAAGCAGCAAAATCTCATGTAAATTTAGGGCAAAAAAACTGTATTTTCATTATGGAAAATTACCGAATATTTATGAGATGGTTATTTTCCGTATTATTTTACAGTATTTTTTTGGCTCCCCCTGCTGCTGGAATAATACCATTTTTTTATTATTATTATTTTTTTATTTATTTATTTTTTTACAGTGTAGGAACCACATCAAAAACATGAATATTTAAATACATGAGCTCTACATGATCCAGGTCCTGAGGAACATGTATGATCTGTGTTCAGTGGAGTTCAAACATGTTTGGGTGGTTCAGTGAACAGTCCAGTCACATGTTTCCTGTTTGTTTACCACGTAGACCACAGGGGTCAAACATGCGGCCCGGGGGACAAATCCGGCCCTTGGGATGAATTTGTGCAATGCAAATGCAAAAATTACTCTAAAGATATTAACAATCCTTTTAGTTCAGGTTCCACATTCAGACCAATTCAATCTCCAGTGGGTCAGAGCAGTAAAATACTATCATAAGAACATAGAAATAATGACAACTCCAAATTTAGTAAATGTAAATATTTTCTTTTATTTACACTAAAACAAAGCATAATTTCACCAAAAATGTGAATAACCTGAAGAAATATGAACAACCTGAAATGCCTTAAGAGTTTTGTTTTTTTTTTGTTTTTTTTTTTTAATTTTCACAATATTCTGCCTGATATTAAATGTTTTGTGTGTTTGTAGATCCACTGTGATCTGTGAGTTCTAATGTAAATGTGTAAATGATAAACTGAGGCAGAACATTGTTAAAATTACACTTGTTTTTCTAGTTTGTTCATGTTAATCACATTGTTTGAAAGGATAGTTTGTAGATGTAAACCCGTTCATAATGTAAATTTACTTTTTTTTGCTCTAAAACAGAAAAATCATGTGGTCACCAGGCGCCCCCTGCTGTTAGAACAGAGCTACTACAACAGCCCACACAGCTGAAGGACCATGAAGGAGCATGTGATGGTCCCAGTCCAGCATCTGAGGACCATGAGGGACCATGTGATGGTCCCAGTCCAGCATCTGAGGACTGAAGGTACATGTGATGGTCCCAGTCCACCATCTGAGGACTGAAGATTCTGCAGAAGTCACCTCCCCTTCAACACCTTTAACCTTTATTTAACCCTCATTTAACCTTTATTTAACTTTTATTTAACCCTTATTTTACCCCTAATTAACTCTTATTTAACCCTTATTAACCTTTATTCAACCCTTATTTTACCCTTACTTAACCTTTATTTAACGCTTATTTAAGCCTTATTTAACCTTTATTTTACCCTTATTTTACTTTTATTTAACCCTTATCTAACCTCTATTTAACCCTTATTTTACCCTTACTTAACCTTTATTTAACCCTTATTTAACTCTTATTTAACCTTTATTAACCCTTATTTAAACTTTATTTAACCCTTATTTACCCCCTATTTAACCTGTATTTAACCCTTCTTTAACCCTTCTTTAACTCTTATTTAACCCTTATGTAACCTTTATTTAACCCTTATTTTACCCCGTTTAACCTTTATTTAACCCTTATTTTACCCTTACTTAACCTTTATTTAACCCTTATTTAACCCTTATTTAACCTTTATTTAACCCTTATTTAACCCTTATGTAACCTTTATTCATCCCTTATTTTACCCTTATTTAACCTTTATTTAACGCTTATTTAACCTTTATTTAACCTGTATTTAACCTTTATTTAACGCTTATTTAACCTTTATTTAACCTGTATTTAACCTTTATTTAACCCTTATTTAACCCTTATTTAACCTTTATTTAACCCTTATTTAACCCTTATGTAACCTTTATTCATCCCTTATTTTACCCTTATTTAACCTTTATTTAACGCTTATTTAACCTTTATTTAACCCGTATTTAACCTTTATTTAACCCTTATTTAACCTTTATTTAACCTGTATTTAAGCCTTATTTAACTTTTATTTAACTTTTATTTAACCTTTATTTAACCCTTACTTAACCCTTACACATTTAAAACAATAAGACATTTAGTGGGAGTAAAAACAGTGTAAATGACATCATCATCTGGACTGAAATGTGATCATATTCATCAGTAAAGTGTAACCAAAGGTGCTAATGTTAGGAGTGTTCTGTGCGGTGAACTGTCGAATGGCCTGGAGTCCCGTGGGCGTTCACCTGGACCTGCTCGAGCGCAGACGTGCTTTTACCGTCTGAAAATGACAGAGCCTAGATCACCTGCATTCCCTCTGGTTTTTAGGTGTTTTCTCACATGGTCTGTGGACACATCAGACTTCTGTCTACGGGGATAGGCTTTTCTGACACAGAAAGAGTGTTGGCAACGTAAAACTACTGAGACAGGAGGACACATGGTAATGGTGGTGGGGGATGGAGAAAGTGAAGAGAAAATTTGGAGTTGACATTATTTCTATATTATTCTGTTATTATTTGACTGGTCTGGCCCACTGCAGATCTAATTTAGCTGAATGTGGAACTCAACTAACATGAGTTCGACACTCCTGGCATAGACTCTATATACCATACACTTCTGGTGTTTATCTGGGGTGATTTTTTGGTCCTTTGTCAAGTGTTTATCAAGAATGGAGACTAAACGGCAGCAGACCTGAAAGCATTAAACAGAAAATCAAACAAAAAAGGCCAATGACAAACTACCACATGTCATTAGGAGACTGGAAATATTTACCCAGAGTCCTTTAAAGTATTCATCTGTGATCCCAGTACGTTTATTATGGTTTATTTATGGATGACGGAGCCTGTTTATGCACAAAACTATACCAGTAAGTGTCAACATTCATAAATAAACCAAACACATTATTAATCACATAGAATCGACCTATTTCAATGAAGGAAAATGAAATGATGTCAACACAAAAGGTATGACATCATCCTGGGGGGAAGACCTTCTGACTTATATGGATGATGAGTCCAAAAGCTCCTGACGGTGGTTGGAAAAAGGACCACATCCTGCTAACGGACTTGTGTCCACTATGAAAGGCCTCTGAAAACAACAGTCTAACGCTGTGTTTCCACTGTGTGGTACCGGCTTAACTCGACTCGGCCTTTTTGCATTTCCATTACAAAAAAGGACCTGGAATCTGGTACCTGGTACTAGTTTTTTGGTATCACCTCCAGGACTGGGGACCAGATACTAAAAGGTGACGTGTAAACACTGCAGACCACTGATTGGTCAGAGTCGTCTCTGTGAGCCGCCCTTTTACAAAAACCAGATGTGGACGCTTACAGTAAACATAGCGGTGGGTGAATCTGTAAAACTACACCATGGTCAGAGGAGGTTCAGACATAAAACTTCAGCATGAGCTTGACGGGAAAACACGCAACGAGCGAGTTTATCAGCAACTCTGAGCAGATGACACAGAAGTAACGCACCGCATCGCTATGACGACCAGGTACTGTAAAGTGGGTAGTATCCTGTGATGAAGGGGGTGTCAAACTCATTTTAGTTCAGGGGCCACATCCTCCCAGTATGATCTGCAGTGGGCCGGACCAGTAAAAGAATAACATAATAATATATAAATAATGCCAACTCCAAACATTTCAATATGTTTTATAGCGGAAAAAAGTAAAATTACATTATGAAAATGTATACTTCTATAAACTGTCCTTTTAAAAATGTGAATAACATGAACAACCATGAACAAACTGACATTTATTAGAAAAATAAGTGCAATTTTAACTCTATTTTGCCTCTGCTTATCATTTTTAAATGTGCATTACAACTTACAGATCACAAAGGATCTGCAAATGTACTAAATATTTTAGTAAATGGCAGAAAATTTGTAAAATTGCACTTACTTCTTTTAGGACATTTCTAGTTTTTCATATTTTTTGTGAAAGGCTAGTTTGTAAATTTACACCTTTTAATGTAATTTCACTTTTTTACACTAAAACAAAGGGAAAAAATGTAATTGTGATTATTTGTAGGTTTTTATGATAGTATTTTACTGCTCTGACCCACAGCAGACTAAAGTCCACTGTAACAAGTTTCTGTAGTTTTCACAGCATCATTACTGTATAATGAGCAAATGCCTACTGTAGAACCTGTACACAGAATGTTGCTGTAGATCTGCAAAGCATCATGGGCAAAATTAATTGGCGGGTGAATTTTACAGTAAAATATATTTTACTGTAAATCAAAATACAGTAATTTTAAGCAGGATTTTTTTTTCGCTGCCCTCTTTGGGTCATACTATGTGTTCAACATTGACTATCCAGAGGAGGCAGCCACATGACTGGAGTTTATCCAGAGGTGAGCACGGATTTGTTCTGAATATTCTGCACTAGGGATGGGAGCAAGTATTTGTGATGTGACCACCTACTCCACAAGTCAAATACTACTCAAAATGTATCCAGTTTTCACAGATTTTCACCGTTCAAACTTTAAAATGTTTAGCTTCTTCAGGACATTGGTGCTTGTATTTATATTTTTAATTTTTTTTTTTTTTTTTTAAATATTCAGCTTTTTATGCCAAAAATTTTTCATGGTTTATGGAGAAATCAGCACTTCTTCTAGTACTGGATGGCAGCGCCTGCGGCCAATCAAACTTGAAGCACTTTTTGCACTTACTAAGGGTTTTTCCCTCCAGTCTAAATTCTTGCTTATGTTGTACGTCGCTTTGGACAAAAGCGTCTGCTAAATGAAATTGTAAAATTGTAGAAATCTTCAACAAGCCACACTTTCAACGTTTTCAGCTGTATTTTCAACCTTTCTTTTCAGCTCAAAGTGAATTTTGACCACCTAAAACAAAGCCCACCTAAATAAATCAATATTGTTTGAAGAGTGCGTTAAATAAAGGATATTCCCATTTTTGACATGGCCATCAGACAGCCCATTCCTTTGCTAGAACATTTTCTCAACTGTATTACTTCAAAAAATCCAAACTATCACCTCAAACAGCAGTTGTTTTTTTTTTTACTCACCATGCAAAAGATAGAAAAGCAAGAACAGCTTTTATTGGTTCCATGAGAAATGGAAGTCTAAAATTTATGCACATATCACATATCTACAGTACATGTCCTTTTTCGCTTCATCATTTTAAAACAAAAAGTTGAGTGCTTGTTTTAGTTTTGGAGTATTCAATAAAATACCCCAAATTCCCATTTCACAGTAGTCCACTATTTGCTGTGATACAAAATACATCATCATATTACAGTACTGTGATTGGTACTGTAATGACAATTACAGTATTTTACAGGTACTGTAATTTGATATCCAGCAAGTATGCTGTAGAATGTAATACAGCAACTTACTTGCTAATTACTGCCAGCACGTTACTGTACATTTCACAGTATCCTAGTTACAGTGTAGGGCTTTAGTAAAAGGACTGACTGTTAATATCTTCAGTATAATTTTTGCATTTCTCAGATTCATCCTATGGGCCAGATTGGACCATTTGGTGGGCTGGTTTTGGCCCCCGGGCCGTATGTTTGACACCTGTGCTGTAATGGAAGCGGTCTCCAGGAATAGGACCTGGTACCAGAGTCCAGCCGAGCCGAGTCGAGCCGGTTCCATGTAGTTTAAACACAGCGTAAGCTAACTGAACTAATGTGCTCACACTTCGTACTAAAGACAAACTTTATTTCGGTGTTACAAGTTTAACACCAGAAACCAGAGAGGGGAGGAGTCGATAAGTGAGTGCACCACTATTTTGAAGAACCTTGCAGCAACATGTAAATTTTGGACATTTTTAGACAATGTTGTCAGAGACAGACGTGTGCGTAGACGAAGTGCAGAGCTCTGTGACCACATGGTGACCGTCGCTCACACCACAGACTGGACATTGGCTGGAACTTATGACGTGGGCCAGTATATGAAGTGACCAAACAGAACACTGGTCACACAAGTCGTTCAAAGCTCAATCTGTTTCAACGACGGCCTCGCAGAAAAAGGATGAGAATGGAAAGACATGTGACAAATACAGCGGCCAGGGGGTGGCTAAAGTGAAACAGCACATTTAGGTGAATGCCCCATGGGAGTGGGCTCCTGCTTATGACCCTGCACCTACTCATGGAGGTGCAACAGACAAAATACCAAACAGACAAACACCCCTGTAGAATTTATAGAGCTGTGACTGACCTGGTGGTTCACACTGTAAAAAAAAACAAAAACAAAACAAAACGAAAAAAAACGAAAAAACGGTAATATTCTGTCAGCAGCTGTGTCGAAATAATACTGTAAAATAATGGAAAATAACCATCTCATAAAAATATGGTAATTTTCCATAAATAAAATACAGTTTTTTGCCCTAACTTTACATGAGATTTTGCATATTTTTTGACTTTTTAATGTTTAATAAAGAATATTTTCATGTATTAAAACAATCAAATTCCCTATAAATATAAATAAATAATTTTCAGTGAGACTCAGTTGTCCAATCCACTGATAAAAACTGTATTTGGACAGTTTATCAGTGCTTATACATGTTATACATTCACAAAAATACATTTATTCAACATTTTTGTTGTGAAACCTCCTGTAATTACACAAGATATTTGTCAATTAACAAACAAATCTGGTTAAACTGACAGAACAAATACTTCTTTTACGGTTAATTGTCAGTAATTTTATCTTGTTTGTTTTTTTTTTTTTACAGACTTTACAAACTTTAAATTAACAGTTTAATCTCATAAATAGAAAATAAATATTTGTGAAATTACAATACATTTGCAAATGCATTTTAACTGTATTTTTCTGTGAAAAAAGAAAACATTTCTTTTAAAAAATGGAAATTTTATGGTTATTCACAGTTACAGTTTTTTCGTGTTATTTTACATTTGACGTGTAAAATCACAGTCTGTTTTTGTCATTTCATTGATATTTTCCTATATCTTAAAAATACAGGAAAAATCTGTAAAATAAACAGTGAAAATTCTGTTAAATTACAGATTTTTTTACAGTGCAGATTGTTGTGTAGTGTGTTGGTTATTATTATTGTTATAAGTATTTTTATTTATTTATTTATTTTTTATTTGGATATGGAATGGTCGAGGGTTAGGGTTAGTTTGGTATTTAGTGTTTTCTGTTTCCCAATAATTACACTGTTTCTACTGATCTATTGCATTTGTGAGGCAACACTGAATGCATGTACATGTACGTTCATGTAAGGCTTTTAAATATACAGGATAAAATGAGCAGGATATAAATCAGGGGTCTCAAACATACATCCCGGGGGCCAAATGTGTCCCTCCAAAGGTTCCAGTCCGGCCCCTGGGATGAATTTACAAAGTGTAAAAATTCCACAGTCCAGGCTGTGGAACTCATTTTAGTTCAGGTTCCACATCCAGACCAATCTGATCTACAGCCAAATAAGAACAGCAGAAGAACCCACAAAAAAGAATGACTGCAGATTTTCTTCTCGGTTTGATGTGAAAAAAAAAAAAAATTACTTTATGTCTATAAATAATGACAACTTCAAATTTATGTCTTTGTTTAAGTGCAAAAAATAATATTAAATTATGAAAATTATTACATTTACAAACTATCCTGTAACAATAAAATGTGAATAACCTGAACAACCTAAAGAAAACTGAGCACAATTTGAACTCTTTTCTTCCTGTTCCTCAGTGTTTAGTGTCTTTGTACATGGACAAATGAGAAGTGGAGGCAGAATAGTTAAAATTGCACTGATTTTTCTTAAGAAATTTCATTTTTTTCAGGTTATTCACATCTTTTTTGTTTGGATAGTTTATAAAAGTAAGTATTTTCATAATTTAATGGTGTTTTTTTTTTTTTTTGCAGTAAAACAAAGACAAACATTTGCAGTTGTCATTATTTATAGGTTATTCTGTTCTTATTTTACCCAGTTGAGATCAAATCGTGCTCAGTGTGTCCCCTGAAAGAAAACGAGTTTGAGAGCCCTGATATAAAGTCTTTATTGATTTGGTTTATGTTGGTGTGTGGGTGTCTATCGGACACACGAACACCAGAACTCACCTCCCAGTAGATGCTGTCCTCGTAGCATAAGGTGTCTGGAGGAGCACCGTAGATGGGCAACTTCAGAATAAAACCTGTACAGTGGAAATACCAAAGGAGTATAATTAGTGTACTTCAGGAGGAGTGGGTGTCGTATTTAGGATTATATTTACATAATGTAAACATCAGCATTACTTTCCATGAATATACAAATGAGAATCTAAGGTTTTAGAATGAGCATCAATGGTGTCAATAATAGGAAGGAGCAAAGAAGCCTCCAGCCAAAATAAAACCTGTCTGCACGTTTAGAATTTAGATCAATACTATTGTCAGAATCTACGCATACATGGGCTGTGATGTGGCATTATCTGCCTTGTTTTTAAAGGAAATAGCCAAAAATTTCAGTTTTCAAATAATTCTGTGGGAATTTAGTGGAATGACATCAACAGCATCCGATTGGTTTGACTGGAAAAATACGGAAAATTCTCAATAAAACACCTAATGTTGTTTGGCCTAATCCAGAGCCATAGAGAGAAAGAGTTGTGACTAGGGATGGGAATCGAGAACCGGTTCTTTTTGAGAACTGGATCCCAGTAGTTCGATTCCTTGGAATCGTTTGCCTGCCTGCTTATTGATTCTGCCTTCGCTGCGCATGCGCAATGACGTCACACGCATGTTGCATTGTTTTGGTCAGAACGTAGCCAACATGGCATTGAGGCAGAAACGGTCTAAACAGACCACACCAGGTCCAAACAGACCACACCAGGTCCAAACAGACCACACCAGGTCCAAACAGACCTCACCAGGTCCAAACAGACCACACAAAGTCTAAACAGACCACACCAGGTCCAAACAGACCTCACCAGGTCTAAACAGACACCAGGTCCAAACAGACCTCACCAGGTCCAAACAGACCACACCAGGTCCAAACAGACCACACCAGGTCCAAACAGACCTCACCAGGTCCAAACAGACCACACCAGGTCCAAACAGACCACACCAGGTCCAAACAGACCTCACCAGGTCTAAACAGACCACACCAGGTCCAAACAGACCTCACCAGGTCTAAACAGACCACACCAGGTCTAATCAGACCACACCAGGTCTAAACAGACACCAGGTCCAAAACAGACCACACCAGGTCTAAACAGACACCAGGTCCAAACAGACCACACCAGGTCTAAACAGACACCAGGTCCAAACAGACCACACCAGGTCTAAACAGACACCAGGTCCAAACAGACCACACCAGGTCCAAACAGACCTCACCAGGTCCAAACAGACCACACCAGGTCCAAACAGACCACACCAGGTCCAAACAGACCTCACCAGGTCTAAACAGACCACACCAGGTCCAAACAGACCTCACCAGGTCTAAACAGACCACACAGGTCTAATCAGACCACACCAGGTCTAAACAGACACCAGGTCCAAAACAGACCACACCAGGTCTAAACAGACACCAGGTCCAAACAGACCACACCAGGTCTAAACAGACACCAGGTCCAAACAGACCACACCAGGTCCAAACAGACACCAGGTCCACTGGAACACTGTCAAAACTTCCATTTCTTCAAAAGGGTGGAATCCCTCCACTCTGCTCAAACATTTGTCCACAGCATGTGATTAATTTGATTCGCTACTTAGCGGCGCTTGTGAATCTACCAGCAGAGTGAACACCAGGCCGTCATCCGTATTATTAATTTGGGAGAACTGACCTTGTGTAGTTAAACATTTGTCCTTATTTTTGGTTAAAAATGGAGTCAAAGTAAATACAAATTGGATATTCTATTGTGACAGACTTTGTGTTTCCAACTCTCATTTGTTTCTAACCACATACATTCAGTTTGTTCAAAATGACAAACTATTGTTACCATAACGAGCCTCATCTAGAAATAATTGGGATTGATATTTGTCTGACTTTCTGTTATTGTGAGTAGGTAAACAGGCTATGGAAGACATACAAACACAACAGCATTCAATGTTTACAGTCCAAGGTTCTAATAGTTTTGGATTTTTCATTATAGTTTAGTTTTATTTAGTTTTGACTTTTTTTTTTCTCTAATTCAGGTAGTTTGAATTAGTTTTTACAGCAGGTTTACTAGTTTATATTAGTTTTCATTTTTTTCTAAATGCTTAGTTTTAGTTTAGTTTTAGTTCAGTCGTCTCTTTTCTCTTCTTCTCTGTCGTCGTATTCAAATCAATCCCAGACAGGACTCTGCTGCTTTCTCCCAACTTTAGTCTCCATGTTTCCAGGTAGAGTGGGGACCAGAAGACGACTGGAAACCACAAGTGAACACAAGTGACGGACCAAAAAGTGATAAAAGATAAAATTGCTAGAGTGAAATAAATCCCTTTCGTATCAATCCGACATTGACAAAGACGAAAACGAAGGGAATTTTATCCATGATTTTTATCCATTTTAGTTAGTTTTGTAAACACACAATACAATTTCAGTTATTGTTTTTTTCTTTTAATTATAGTTTTTATTTATTTCAGTTAATGAAAATGTGTTTCCAATTCTAGTTTTCATTATTTCATTACTTTTCGTTAACGATAATAACCTTGTCACAGTCATCAGGACAAAACAAACAAATGTACTGATAAAATGCTTGTTTTTTTAAGTGTAAATGTATTTTCCACTAATAGACTTTCGTGTGACCCAGCTTTTGTGATTGGCTGCTGTACACAGTCTATGTTCTAGTAGAACAGAGGGTATGTGTGTCTGCTCTAACACATTCTGTCTGTTTGAACCTGGACAGAACTGGCATCATCTTTAAACAAACCTTTAAATGAACATTTAATTATGGCCGATTTGAACACAAATGTCCATGGACACTTATGGACCTGAAGCTCCAAAACATGCTTTCTGTATTTTCCAGAATATTTATTTATAGATATTCCGCTGTTCTCCCAGACAGTGTGTGCAGTGGACAGTCCAAGGGAAACTGGACCAGATGTGGGACGTACCAACGATGAGTCCACCCAGCAGAGCGATGCCCAGGGTGACCGCCAGGGAGATGGCCTGACGAACCCCCTGGTCTGTTGGACTGACGTCTCCACTGGCCACGTCAGGAAACACGTCAGCCATTCTGAAACATGACACATCATTATGATTATGATTATGATTATTATTGTTGTTATTACTAGCGGCATCGTACCCGTGGTGCCATTGTACGATAGCATGATAAAGAGAACTTGTCTGCCACCACTGTCCATTTGTAAACTACCATTTAATCCTGCATTGTGCAGGTGACAATATGAGCCAACATGTGAGGCATGAAGGGAAGAGCATGTATGTGTTTGGCCTTTCACACATGATTACATTCATACAGCAGTAGTGAACTGCAGCCTTCACATTGTAGCATCGTGTGCTAGCAGTAGAAATTTCATGAACGGCAGCAGAACCACTTCTGAAATGGAGTATGGCAGCAGGGATAAAGAATTCAAAGTAGAGAGAGGCTAAAATCTCCCAGCATACATCACAACATTTGAATATGGACATAAAACTGTGCCTAGTAGATAGTCAGGTAATGTTTCTATTCATTTGGTGAGTTTGGCGGCGACCGGGCCTGTGAAGGCTGAGGAAAACCTGTACAAACACCCTCCTGTGGTGGAACATCAGGACGCAGAACATGTATTATATAGTAGGATTATTATTATTACTATTATTATTATTATTCATTCATTCATTCATTATCTGAATGATAAAGTGGGTTCAGATAATGAAATTATTATTGTTATTATTATTATTACTATTTTTATTATTATTATTATTATTATTATTATTATTATTATTATTATATGGAAAACAACCAAAGAAAAACATAGGTTAGGTTTCTTTTCCATTGATCCTCAAATTGCGTGAATATATATATATATGTGTGTGTGTGTGTGTGTGTGTGTGTGTATATCCTTGTAAGACCCAGCTATGGGTTTTCTGTCCATTTGTGGGCAAGACTTTCACAACTTTATACAAAAAAAAGAAAAGAAAACGGTCCACCACAAAGGACATTCCATAAAATTTAAAAAACCGCATCTGAAATAACTGTTGCATCATGATGTTTCCAATATAGGCACTTATTTAAAAAAAACAAAAAAAGCTGGTTCTTTGCTGACATTTCCTGGGTCTCAGGAGGATATATATATAAATTTACCTAATGGAAAAACAACCATTTTGCCAAAACTCATTTTTCGCTGAAAAGTTTTTGTGCCTCCAAGAGGTGGTTTTTGGGGCATAGCCAAATTGGTATATCACGCAAAACTGCAATGGAAAGACCTTTTTGCACAACTAAAGTCACATGAACAAAAAAAAATAGATGCTGATGGATGTTAGAACAAGAGAAGAAGAAGAGTTGAACCCAAACGTGTGTATGTGTGGACACAGCAGGAAACCACATCAGTTTAGAATTTAGTAGAAGACAGAGGAGGAACCAGCATTCTAGATTCAAAACAACTGAGACCTAGAGGGCGCTATGAGACACATATGAATATATCTGGAAAACAACGGGATATTTATGTTTGTCACCATGTTTATGGAATGACTTCTTGTGATAATAAATAAACAAATCATCACATTTGTGATTTAATGGAAAAACTGACATGATGCACTTCTGTTTTTTCCACATGTAGTAAACATCGGTAAAGCTTTGTGCAGATGTCCAATGGAAAAGTGACTGCAGTTAGTGACAGCAGGACTCTACCCATCACCATATGAATGCACTTAAAAGACCAAATGTGAGTGTGATGTTCCAGATACTTCTGCTGTCGCTGTGTGTTTTCATTAGTTAAAGCAGATAAACATGTTATCACTCTGGAAACTGGAAGACTCCACTTTGAAGGTAGGAGTCTTGTTTACCCTTCCATAGATCTGACCACAGACTCTTACCCGTCACCATAAATGTCCTTGGTTGCCACGGCAGCAGTGATCGCTCCCACGATGGCCCCCAGGATGCCGGGCATGCCGTGCAGGTTGTGAACTCCACAGGTGTCCTGGATCTTCAGTTTTTCCTCGAGGATGGGCTTAAAAGATGCAAAAGGGGGATGTGGTTATGAAGAACTGACATGATCCTACATGGGTTTAAGGAGGGGGGGGGGGGGGCTGCCCTAATGTGGGACATTTATTGGATTTCAGACTTCTGTAGAATATTACAATCCTAAACAATAATAATAATAATAATAATAATAATATAAAGCTTAAGTGTCTCACATGGGGATAATTCACCCTTACACTAACAGACGTATCCACTGTGGCGTAGTGACACACAGAATATCTTTAATGAAGTCTAATACTACATAAATCTTTCCCATCTGAACCACAGGGTAAATGGACTGCACTTCTGTAGCACTCTTCTACACCTTCATGGAGCCCAAAGCGCTTTACAGAGCCTCACATTCACCCATTCACCAGTGGGCGGCTGCTGCATTTGGGAGGCACTGGCAGGTCCTAAGTTCAGGGTTCAGTGTGGAGGGTTTAGGGTTCAGGACACTTCCACATGTGAACAGTCAGAGCCGGGATTCAAACCGCAGACCCTTCGGTCATTGGACGACCTGCTCTACCAGCTGAGCCACAGCCGCCGAACACAGCAGTCTGTTCAAATTCTTATGATAAAATGTCATATGTGTGAAATTACAAGTCATTAAAATGTGACTTGTACTGTAAAATAAAACCTGTAAAAAACAGTATTATTCTGGCAGCAGGGGCGCCGAAAAAATACTGTTAAATAACGGAAAATAACCATCTCATAAAAATATGGCAATTTTCCATAATTAAAATAAAGTTTTTTGCACTAATTTTACATGAGATTTTTCTTTTTTTTTTTTTTTTTTTTTAACTTTTTAATGTTTAATAAAAAAATATTTACATGTATTAAAACAATGAAATTACCTATAAATATATACATAAATAATTTTCAATGAGACGAAATTGTCCAATCCACTGATAAAAACTGTATTTGGACAGTTTATCAGTGCTTATACATGTTATACATTCACAAAAATACATTTATTCAACATTTTGGTTGTGAAACCTCCTGTAATTACACAAGATATTTGTCAATTAACAAACAAGTCTGGTTCAACTGACAGAACAAGTACTTCCTTTATGGTTAATTGTCAGCGATTTTATCTTGTTTTATTTATTTATTTATTTATTTTACAGCATTAAACTTTAAATGAACAGTTTAACTCATAAATAGAAAATAAATATTTGTGAAATTATGATACATTTGCAAATGTATTTTAATTGTATTTTTCTGTGAAAAAAGAAAACAATTCTTTTAAAAAATGGAAATTTTATGGTTATTCACAGTTACGGTTTTTTGTGTTATTTTACATTTGACATGTAAAATCACAGTCTGTTTTTGTCATTTCGTTGATATTTTCCTGTATCTTAAAAATCCAGGAAAAATCTGTAAAATAAAGAGTGAAAATTCTGGTAAATTACAGATTTTTTTTTTTTTTACAGTGTGTCGAATGATGACTCTATCCTTGGAATATGATGCTATTCTTGAATCAGTGTCTGTAATACTCTGACTTACTCTGCCATGCAAATAGTGTCACAACATCATTTAAAACCAGAACCTGAAAGGCTTTAACACACTCACTGAAAGGTACTTGAAGCCCAGGACAGAGATGATACCAGCCAAGAACCCAACGATCATGGAGCCAAAGGGTGTGAGCATCATTTCACCTGCCGTTCCTGCAGCCACTCCTCCGGCCAGGGCGGCATTCTGGATGTGAACCTGAACGAGAACCCACAGCTCAACACCAAACTAACGCTTAGTACCAAGGCTTCTAATGTTGGAACACAATACATAACCCCTGTAGCCCTATCAGCCCCCCCGCAGGCCTAAAAAATTATATTAACATTCATCTTCTATAAAAATAGAATAAATCAGGACAATGAATGTTTTTTTCAACTTTTGCTCAAAGTTTAGACCCTAATGTTAATAAAAGTACATCAAAAGTGTATGTTAGGGCAAACTTTAATGTTCAAACATGATTTGTAATCTTTGTGGGGTGAAATATACGCTATTAAAAATCTCTGACACAATTAATTTATGCATATCATCTTAATCCAGCCGAAAAAAAAACAGGCGAGGATAAAAAATTCTAATTTCTCTTTTAGTTTGTTCCAGTTTACTCAGGCAGAGTAATAGATACAATATTTTAGACAATGGGAATAGATTGTGTGAGGTCTGTAAATGTCCACAGACACCAAGAACATCCATATGAACCTTATTGTTGTGAAGGAATTCTTCATTTACTTTGGGTTTGTCTGTTTAGGCGTTTTTCCCCTGAAAACATGGTCAGGGTTTAACAGGTTAAATTTGGAATTGAATAAAATGTTCGTCGAAGTGTTGTTCAGTAGTTTTAAGTCTACTTTTAAAAATGGTATGAGACTTAAGTGACAAAACACCTTTTCTGATCACTGACCTGTGTGACCCTACCCCTACCCCCACCCCTAACCCCACCCCTAACCCTACCCGTATGATAAGAAGGTGACGTCTGCACCTTTTGTTCTTGGATTCAGTCTTAATTCCATCGAGTATTTACAGTTGTTTAGACATTATATTAGAACACCTCCTCCTATGTGGTGACTCAACATCCTTTTCCTCCACTACCTTTTTTTTTTTTTTACTTTGTTTTTATTGTTTATTTTATGTACATTCCAAAACAACACAAACACAGGGGACATCTGGGATACATTAACTACAATAAACCTTGTGACTAACAATTATTTTCAGTAATGTGACGTTGAAATGAAAATGGTCCATGTCTTCCATTTATCCTGACTCTGTTCTTCTTCAGTTTCAGTCTATGGGTCAGAATCTTCACCTCAAATATTCCAATCACAGTTTATATCCAGTCGTTAGCTGTAGGTGGTTCTAATCTGCACCATTCTTTGGTAATAGCCTTTTTACAGCCCGCAAATAGTATTTTAAACACATATCTATCATTTTTTCTTACATTATTACCAATAATACATGTAAAATACATCGCCAAACATGTTTTTTTTCCAGGTTTCTGCTTGGTAAAAGGAAGTTTTTCCTCACCACCGTCACCACTCACAAGTGTTTGCTCCTGGAGGATTCTGTTGGTTTCTGTAAAGTGGCTTAGAGTCTGGTTTCAACCAACTTCATATGTAAAGTGTCATGAGTAGGGATGTAACGATTACCAGTATAACAATAAACCACGGTAAAGTTGCCGACTGTTAGTATTACCGTTTAAATTTTAATTGTCATGATAACCGTGTCTGATGCACTTTTAGGGGAAAAAACCCTAAGGAAAGATCTGTTTTTATGTCAAATATTTGGGTATAGTTTTAATTTATTACAATTTAAATTTTCTATGCCTAATATTTGGAACCAATATTCACTTTTAAAGTCTTTGAAAAGGTTCGTTAAGCATCTTTGTGTTATTTATGCAATAAGTTATATACATTTTTCAAAACAGATTTTATATGTTTTTGTGTTTTCTGGCCTTTTATGTTGATACAGTAGGTTAAAGTAAAAAAATAATAGACAGATGATATAGATGAAGTTGTGCTGAAAAAACAGATCCCAAACATGGGTATAGTAAACATTTGTTTATATAGAATATAAAGGCAAAATTAAAAGGACTGAAAAATGGACAAAATAGGCTCAGACCACTAAGGGTTAATATTTGAATGTTTCTGACACAGAAGGGACATTGTGCCAATTATTTTATTTGTCTTTTTTCTTTTTTTTAATACAACTTGGTTAAATTATTTCAGTGTGTGTATCAGTACTTTTTGAACATTTTGAGCACAATTTCAACAATAATAATGATAACTGTGATAATTTTGGTCACAATAACAGTGATATGAAAGTTTCATATCGTTACATCCCTAGTCATGAGATAATTTTTGTTATGATTTGGTGTTAAATAAATAAAATTTGACTGATGGATTGATTGATGTTTCAGGAACTGCACAACCCAGTATTTTCCTCCACTATCTTTAATCAGTCCTTGTAAATCAGGTCACTATTGCGTTACCATGTCCAGTTTGCCGTCATGCGCTGTGAGGGCGGAGAAGGCGTAGGTGGACAGCGTGCAGGCTGCCAGGGAGTAGTAGGTGTTCAGGGCCGTCCGGTGCTGGTCGTCTCCGTGAGCGGTGATGGCGGAGTTGAAGCTGGGCCAGAACATCCACAGGTAAATGGTACCTGAGCAACGCCAAAAACATTCACACACCAGTCATTTGGGTTATTACGTCAAATTAATAGAGCTAAATACAAGACTTTTTCTTTTTTTTTTTTCCTCTTAACAGTTTCTAAACTCTATGTATTAAATGGATAAAGTCTCAGTTTTGGTTTAGTTTCTTTTTTTATGGACACCATTATCCCTCAAATTGCTTGAATATAACTTGTGCATAAAAATTTGCCAAATGAAAAAAAAAAACAACAATTTTGCCAAAACTCTCGTTTTTTGATGAAAAGTTTTTGCACTTACAAGAGATTATTTTTTGGGTGTAGTGGAATTAGTTTATCGCACAAAACTCTAATGGAAAGACCTAGAGTCACATGAATTAAAAAAAAAAAAAATGATGTTGATGGATGTTAGAACAAGAGAAGAAGAAGAGTTGAACCCAAACGTGTATGTTTATCAGTGGCGGCTGCTGGTCTTTCAGACAGGAGAAGCTCATTGTCGGCTTACATTTAAAAAATTGTCAAGTTATTTAAACATAAATTCATCCCTCCGTTCCTTTTTAAGAAAATGCTCAGGGACCTTCTCGTACACAGTCGGCGTCTTTTCCAGGGACTGGATAGTTCACTCCAACCTAGCCAACAGTAGGACTGATTTAACTATCTACAAAATGATATTAAACTGAACAAGAAATGATTAAATTATGGAACTGAAACAAGAAAACGTTGAAATCATGTTAAATTGAAACAAGGAAGTACAATGACTGTGTTTTATTTACAGTGCGAGAAATGAACAGTTCATTTGGTTTCTGTGATTTCACAGCAAAATGTGTGACGGTATTAAACTGAACTGTGTCAGTGAAGGAGCAGATCTGAAAACAGCTGTCAATCAAACAGGATTCAGCCTTTGGACCCATCCTCCAATCAGCACGTGGAAGCTCAGTGTCCAGCCCGGCTGAGCTCCGCCCACAGCTCCGTTCACTCCCAGAGACGCCGAGCGTCTGGGGGTGGGACAACATGGTGTCATTTATCCAATGAGCGTCCAGTTTAGAGTCAGTTTCCAGCAGTTCCACTCAGTCCCATTGAAGTGCATGGACGCTGAGCGTCTACGGACAAATGCACTGAGCAGAGATGGAGGAGAAAACACAGACACGAGAATGGAGGAGAAGTGAACAACATCCAGTCCACTGATCTGGGATCAAACTGATTCTGAACCAACTGGTCTGAGAGATGAACGCGTTCCAACACATTTGGAGTCAATGAAACGTCAACACAACCGAACAGATTTGAGCATTTAGTTTTCATAATTTTAGAGGAAGCTGAGCTTCCACTGCAGTCTGACAGAAACACCTCTGGTGCAGACACACCACGTAACCACATCAGTTTAGAACCTAGAAGGAGACAGAGGAGGAACCAGCATTCTAGATTCAAACCAACACAGATTTATGTTCATGTTTATGAAGGACTGACACTGACATCTACCACGAGAAAGAAACGAATCAGCACATTTGGGCTTGAATGGAAAAACCAACATTACACACTTCTGTTTTTTCAACATTTAGTAAATATAGGTAAAGTTTAGCTCAGATGTCCGATGGAAAAGCCACTAGTGTCAGTTTAATTAAACACAGCCAAACAATCCAAGGACGTTCACATGTTCATTACATGTACCTGATGTGTTAAAGCTGTGTCATGTGTAAACACGGTGCTGGACAGATTAGGAGCGGAGCTGACAAACTATATAATACAGTACAGAATTCAAGCTAACGTTAGCGTACGGAGCTCAGTTCTACGTACAGTGCAACTGTTCAGTCCAAACTACAGCAGATGTTTGTCAGGAAAACCCAGTGTATCCATGTGGTCATCACCGAAAACAGACTGATTCATAAACCTACCTTTAAGACTTATTTATTTATGAACACCTTTTTAAAGACTAGTCTGATTCACAACAGTTCTATAAATACTCATCCACATACATTTGTCACCAACTGGAACACAAACAAAACAATAAAAACACTGGAACTGTTTTTTGTAGCATCAGTGAGCTCATCTGTTATAGAGCTGGACATCTGAACACAGTAGTGATGGGAAGTCTGATTCTTTTTACTAACTCGATTCTTTTGGTTCATTCATCTGTTGTAAATCAATTCCAAATCGATTCATTTGATTCACCAATAAAAAAAAAAAAAAAAAAAAAAAAAATCAGCCAATGGTCACGAACTGGTGGTGTTAAATTACCAAGTGTATGTTTGATCCACTACACGACCTGACGAGGAGAAGCACCAGGTCTGACCCTGAATATGTGTCTGTTCGTTCTATCTATCTATCTATCTATCTATCTATCTATCTATCTATCTATCTATCTATCTATCTATCTATCTATCTATCTATCTATCTATCTATCTATCTATCTATCTATCTATCTATCTATCTATCTATCTATCTATCTATCTATCTATCTCTACTTTATGTTTCTTAAAACATCTGTGTTTCTGTGTGTGTTTGAATTCATTTGATGCGGTCCACTAAAGGTTCCAATCCGGCCCGGATGAATCTGGGATGAATTTACAAAGTGTAAAAATTCCACAGTCCAGGCTGTGGAACTCATTTTAGTTCAGGTTCCACATACAGACCAGTCTGATCTACAGTCAAATAAGAACAGCAGAAGAACCCACAAAAAAGAATGACAACTTAAAATATTTGTCTTTGTTTTAGTGCAAAAATAACATTAAATTATGAAAATATTGACATTTACAAACTCTCCTGTGACAATAAAATGTGACTAACCTGAACAAAAATGAACAACCTGAAATGTCTGTATTAAATTCAGTCCAGTTTGAACTCTTTTCTTCCTGTTCCTCAGTGTTTAGTGTCTTTGTAGATCTGACCCAGAATGCACATGGACTAATGATAAGATGAGGCAGAATATTGTTAAAATTGCACTTAGTTTTCTTAAGAAATTTCAGTTTTTTCAGGTTATTCACATGTTTTTTGTTTGGATAGTTTATAAAAATAAGTATTTTCATAATTTGTTTTTTTTTTTTAAATTTGCACTAAAACAAAGACAAACATTTGGAGTTGTCATTATTTCTAGGTTATTATGTATTCTTTTACTGGTCCGGCCCACTTCAGATTAAATCAGGCTGAATGTGGAACCTGACAGAACATGAGTTTGAGAGCCCTGCCGTAGGGGGATTTAGTCTCGTTCAGCGATTCAATAAACTCAGCAATTTGCGAAGCAGTTCAGCGAGTCATCGATTTGTGAATAATTCATCAATTCGTGAATGATTTAGTGAGTCAGAAATTTGCAAACATTTCAGAATCTATTCAGTGACTTGGCCCTACTTGGCCAATGGTTCACTACTTCGGATCAGTCCGTCTGTCGCCAGCGACTTGCCTCGCGATACAATCAAAGATGTTGCCGTGGAGACGACCTGCTGTGCGATGCGTCACATAGCACTTCCACCTCCAACTGAAGGAGTGATTCTGACTAGTTTATGTGACAATAAACAAAATATTAGCATAGTGCTGCTGAAACAATTCAGTTGCATTCACGAATCGATTCACTTAAATGAATCAATTCTTTTGAACGATTCATTTGTGAATCGCCCATCACTAGAACACAGATGAATGTGAGGACTGACTTCCTTTTAAAACTGCTTCAAAAAGACGTTTGAGGAACCTCTGGGGTTGTTGTGTTGTACAGTCACAGTTAAGATGAAAAGAAAAAGATGAAAAAAAGAAATCTACACTGTAAAAAAAAACAACATAAAAAAACAGTATTATTCCGGCAGCAGGGGTGCTGAAAAAATACTGTTAAATAACGGAAAATAACCATCTCATAAAAATACGGTAATTCTCCATAATTAAAATACAGTTTTTTGCCCTAACTTTACATGAGATTTTGCTTTTTTTTTTTTTTTTTTTTTTTTTTTTTTTTATTTACTTTTTAAGGTTTAATAAAGAATATTTATATGTATCAAAACAATCAAATTACCTATAAATAAATATATAAATAATTTTCAGTGAGACTCAGTTGTCCAATCCACTGATAAAAACTGTATTTGGACAGTTTATCAGTGCTTATACATGTTATACATTCACAAAAATACATTTATTCAACATTTTTGTTGTGAAACCTCCTGTAATTACACAAGATATTTGTCAATTAACAAACAAGTCTGGTTCAACTGACAGAACAAATACTTCTTTTACAGTTAATTGTCAGTAATTTTATCTTGTTTCATTTTTTTTTTACAGTATTAAACTTTAAATTAACAGTTTAATCTCATAAATAGAAAAGAAATATTTGTGAAATTATGATAGATTTGCAAATGTATTTTAACTGTATTTTTCTGTGAAAAAAGAAAAAATTTCTCATAAAAATTTTCAGTTTTATGGTTATTCACAGTTACAGTCCTTTCGTGTTTGTTTTACATTTGACATGTAAAATCACAATATATTTTTTGGAATCTCACTGATATTTTCCTGTATCTTAAAAATACAGGAAAAATCTGTAAAATAAACAGTGAAAATTCTGTTAAATTACAGCTGTTTTTTACAGTGTACTGCTGAAAATGATTACCTATCATAGCAAACAGGTCCGAGTGGTAGACGGAGCAGTTTCTGTGTTTGCTCTTGTCCAGGTTTGGTCGGTAGAGGACTCGTGCCACCATCAGGCCAAAGTAGGCACCGAACGTGTGGATAGTCATGGAGCCTCCAGCGTCCCTCGCCTGAAATCAAAAAAAAAAAAAAAAAAAAAAAAAAAAAAAAGAAGAAAAGTACCAAAACATCATAAAAATCATAAATTGTGGTGAGGGGCATGGTACAACTCTAACTACTCCTGGAAAACATTAACCCATAAAGACCCAGTATTATTTTTAGGGCAGTTTCCAAATGAATTTTTCTTTATTTCTACCAATCTGAACTGATTTATCACCATTTTTTATACTGTGTATACAATATTATCCTGTGTATTTTGCATTTTCTTGGTGTAAATCAGGTATTTTCCTTCATTTCATTCACAGATCATGTAGATGTTGATGTGAATCAATGTTTTAGAAGATGATGGTGTTTCCATGGTAACTACAGAACCTGTGAACGTCCAATTATTGACATGTATTGATAGGATTAGTGGATGAACAGGTATTAATGAGTTTATATGTGTAGATGGGTTGTGTCACCAGTGGCTATTTGGGTCTCTATGGGTTAAAGTTCTAACTGGGGCTGTGTATCGGCAAGAATCTGGCGATACGATACAAATCACAATACTAGGATCACGATACGATATATCACAATATATCATGATACTGTTAAAAAGGCAATTTTTTTTGTTTGTTTCTTTTTTTAATGATTATTTCCTTGAAAAATTTAATTACACCAGAAATTTGCACAAATACGAAACATATTTTTATTTGATCAGAACAGGATCTAATGTTATATCACAAAATGTTCCTGCGATAAAACTTAAATTCTGTTTTACAGACATTCCAGTTTCAGATCCTGTTCAAATGTTCATATTCTATTAGTTCAGAACTAACATCAGAACATTATTTTAGTTCAATCCCAACAAAGGAACTAACATTATTTAATAAAAGAGTGTTAAATAAGAATAAATAAAGTATAAAAAAAACAAACAAAAAACAAAAATGAACCTCCACAATATCTGCGTTTGAATAAATACCTAAAAATATCGATACAGTATTTTTTTAATATCGATACAATATTGTGAAATGAAATATCGCAATATATTGCAGAACCGATATTTTCTTACAGCCCTAGTTCTATCAGCAATAGCTTCTATTAAAAGTTGAATAAAATCCAGTGTGTTACCCCCAGAGCGCTCAGTAGGATGAACTCGTTGACAGCGAACAGGGTGACCTCGAACATGGCCATGATGAGCAGCTGGACTGGGCTGGTTTTACCCAGAACCGCTCCAAACGAAATCAGCACAGACCCAGTGCAGAAGTCAGCGTTGATCATACTGAAGGAAACAGTGACAGTTAGTTTATACCAGTGAAAAACCACCAGGAACGTGGGACTGTCGTGTCCATACGTTCCACAGGACACTTTGTAGTACTTTCTTTCTTTCTTTAGGATCCCCATTCGCTGTACCATAGCTGCAGCTGTTCTTCCTGGGGTCCTTACAATAATCTTTACAACTTGTCAATGCGAATAACATACAATATAATCATACAAAATCAATTTTCACAAACTACATAACATACAAAAAAAAAAAATAAATAAAATAAACAACAGACAAAAATACAGACACGACAGCTCCTTCAGGTCAGCAGCGGTACAGTATATACAGTACATATATTCAATTAACCCAGGTATCAATCATTTATGGTCAACAGATGTTTCTTTACTGATTTCTTAAATTTCATTTTACATTTTTTTTTTGTGTGATGTGTTCCTGTAGTTTGTTCCATTCTTGCATAGCTCTGTTTATTACCATTCTTTTCATTGCATTTGTTCTTGATTTGGGTGGTGTACAATTACCTCTGGTCGCCTGCCTGGTTGTATTGCTATGTCTATCTGAACTAAAACAAACACTTTTGTACAAGATGGATGTTTTTTTGTTCATATAATATTTCTAAAGAAAACCTGTAATGAACTAGAAGCACACAGAGAGCGCAGACCTCCGCCAAGGCAGATGAGTGTCCTGGATGTGGATGGAAATTTCAGGAAATGTTGATACTGGCACAAGGAACAAATGATGAAGTTTAGGTGGTGATCAGGGGTGGGGGGGCACTGATCTGCCTTGGTGGAGGTCTGCGCTGTCTCTTTTCTAGAAAAGCACTTGTAGAGTGCAGACCTCCGCCAAGGCAGATCAGTGCCCCCCCACCTCCACCCCTGATCATCACCAAAACTTAATCATTTGTTCCTTGTGCCAGTATCAACATTTCCTGAAATTTTCATCCAAATCTGTCCATAACTTTTTGAGTTATCTTGCACACAGACAGACAGACAGACAGACAGACCATAACTAAAACCATAACCTCCTTGGCAGAGGTAATAAAGTCATCTTTTTTTAACAGATAGCCAGTTCAAGTGGTTCTGCATCTCAGTAACATTTGTTCTGTAGCCACACTGCAGTACGAGCGTCTCTATTGTGTGCAGTTTCCAACTTTTGAATATTTTCTAGTGTTGTATTTGACCAGACTGCTGGACAGTAATCCAACACTGACAGTACTAAGGACGGAATCACCACTTTTCCATCCTGGTCGTTATATTATCAGTCTGTTTAGTCTGAGACCATCTGTTTCTACTGAGTCTAGTGTCATGTCCAGGTATGAACAGTTTGACATTTACGTGTAGCACCCACCTCTCCACTCCGATGTGGATCTTGCCTCCGTGCATTCCGTGGAAAAAGCCTTGCATGAGTGTGGCCCACTGCAGGGCGAAGGCCGCGATCAGGAAGTTGAAGCCCACGCTGCTGAAACCGTAACGCTGCAGGAAGGTCATGAGGAACCCAAAGCCAATGAAGATCATGGTGTGGACGTCCTGGAAACCTGCACAGGTAGGAGGGAATGAGGAGGGAGCACCAACCAATGACAGAGGAGAACAGCTGGACCCGCCCCTCAGCTCAGTCCAGTCCAGTCCAGTCCAGTTCAGTTCAGTCCAGTTTAGTCCAGTTCAGTCCAGTTCAGTCCAGTTTAGTCCAGTTCAGTCCACTTCAGTTCAGTTCAGTTCAGTCCAGTCCAGTCCAGTTCAGTCCAGTTTAGTCCAGTTCAGTCCAGTTCAGTCCAGTTTAGTCCAGTTCAGTCCACTTCAGTTCAGTTCAGTTCAGTCCAGTTCAGTTCAGTTCACTTCAGTCCAGTCCAGTCCAGTCCAGTCCAGTCCAGTGTGTCCTACAGTCTGACCTCTCAGTTCACCTAATTAGAGGACATTAGTGAGGACTCCAGACTGTTCATCAGTTCAGACTTTTAATTGGTGTGTCTCTCATTTTGATTCTAATTAGAGAAGTCTAACTGAACTGATTACAGAATCAAACGAGAAAAAAATGTTTAGTAAGAGTTAAACACGTTTCTAAAAATGTACTTTCCCAAACAACCAAACCGGCTGTCTGGTTTAACCCGAACCCGAACCCTGACCCTGACCCCCTAACCCGAACCCTGACCCTGACCCTGTCTCTAACCTTATAACTCTACAAACCTCACCCTAACAGGCTAATTGAGTTGAAAGTCATTTTATTATTGTGTATTTTCAGAATAATCCTTTATTATTATGTCTGAGCTTCAGTAAAACTGATTTCTGAAACTTTCACAGCTTATTTGTGAATTTGCTGAATTTTCATCTGATGTTTTTTTCCTACTCTCTTTTACTTTTCTACTCTTTTTCGTCCCCACAGACCACAGGGACTGCTTCACAAGTGTCCGTATTTGTTCAAACTAACCCACACAATACTAAACTGTGCCACAGGAGCTGTCACCATGGAAACGAAAACCTGGCATGGACGGGCCTAGGTGGTGCCAGTGTCCTCATTGACATATTGGCCCACATAGATACAGAGGCGTTCAGGGACACGGGACACCGTCCAATGACAGTGTGTGAATGCACTCTGGGACCAGAACTATGGAAATGTAGAAACGTCATGTTTTCTGTCAGACAGAGCTGGAGACGTTATTTTTATTGTATTTTTTATTATTTGTTTTATTTAGTGAGTCGACCGTCTTCATTAGCTTATTTCACTTTGCTCACCTGAACTCCTGTAAAATGTGTACACACACACACACACACACACAAACACAAACACATTTATACATATATATATATATATATATATATATATATATATATATATATATATATATATATAGAGAGAGAGAGAGAGAGAGAGAGAGAGAGAGAGAGAGAGAGAGAGAGTAACAGGAAAGAAAACACAAGAACAATTCAAATTTCAGCCCAGTTCATGAATCTCCCCCCAGTGGCAGACTCCTAAACTCTACTCCATCCATGTTACTCTGAGGCTCCGCCCACAGCAGCTCTGAATGCACAATTCGGATTTTTTGGTGAAATCAGATGTTTTTGTGTATTTGTTCATATTTCACATTAAGTGCGACTTCTATCAATTTTGAGTCTGAACTGAATGTGACCCTGAAGTGACCCACATGCACTAAAGAGGTCCTGAAGTGACCCACATGCACTAAAGAGGTCCTGAAGTGACCCACATGCACTAAAGAGGTCCTGAAGTGACCCACATGCACTGGAGAAGTCCTGATGGAATACCAGACCACACAGACACACACTGTGTTTACGGAAGGAAATATGGTTTTCCTCCGCTCCAACCAACAACTGGGACGTTTGTCGCATTTCAATGACGGAAAGGTCAGATAAATGAAAGTGGTCTGGGTCAGACCACTTTCATATGTGCTCCTAAATCTGACCCAGATCTGATATTTTCCAATTGGACTTCAATCTGAACGTCCAGGTCGCATTTATCCGACCTTTACGTCATTGAAATGCGACAAACGTCCCAGCTGGTCTGGGTCAGATTTAGGACCACATATGAACGTGGTCTGGGTCAGATTTAGGACCACATATGAACGTGGTCTGGGTCAGATTTAGGACCACATATGAACGTGGTCTGGGTCAGATTTAGGACCACATATGAACGTGGTCTGGGTCAGATTTAGGACCACATATGAACGTGGTCTGGGTCAGATTTAGGACCACATATGAACGTGGTCTGGGTCAGATTTAGGACCACATATGAACGTGGTCTGGGTCAGATTTAGGACCCCATATGAACGTGGTCTGGGTCAGATTTAGGACCACATATGAACGTGGTCTGGGTCAGATTTAGGACCACATAGGAACGTGGTCTGGGTCAGATTTAGGACCACATATGAACGTGGTCTGGGTCAGATTTAGGACCACATATGAACGTGGTCTGGGTCAGATTTAGGACCACATATGAACATGGTCTGGGTCAGATTTAGGACCACATATGAACGTGGTCTGGGTCAGATTTAGGACCACATATGAACGTGGTCTGGGTCAGATTTAGGACCACATATGAACGTGGTCTGGGTCAGATTTAGGACCCCATATGAACATGGTCTGGGTCAGATTTAGGACCACATATGAACGTGGTCTGGGTCAGATAGTGCTGTTCAGACTGTGTGGAACAGATCAGAACCAGGTCACCTATGGACACATTTACCTGGCTCTGAACATGGACTTCAGACAAAGTAAAAACTTAACGTACATTTTGAATCATTTTAAAGTGACTTCGGGGCCTTTTGGTTCTGGGCTCATTCGGGCTCAGATCCTCATCTTTGTTGTTTTGAAGGTACAGTAGTAGTTGGGACAGAACATGGGATGTGTGTTCTGTACGGACTCCTGTTCTGCTGAGGTCTGGGCTCATTCTTCCACACTGGGAGGAAACTGCCTGATGACCTGCTTCTGTTTGTCTGGGTTCTGTGTTCACCTCCTGATGATCTTTGGGTTGTTCTGGTGAAGACCCTCCCATTATCCAAACAAAACAAGTGTAAGCAATTCTGGACAGAAATAAATATTGTGATGTTACTTAAGCCCTGGATGTGTGTAGTCATGAAAGGCACTCCAAATATGTGTTTATTTATTTTTGTTAGATTGTCTGTGTTTGGGGCTGATGCATCACTTAACCCTAATCAGATTAAAAAATAAATAAAAAAAAAATACTATAGTTCGTAGTATTTTATAAAACTATAAAATACTATTTTGTATTTGATATAAATTTTTATTCATGTACACTGTAAAAAAAAAAAAAAAAGTGAAAAAAACAGTATTATTCCGGCTGCAGGTGTGCCAAAAAAATACTGTTAAATAACAGAAAATAACCATCTCATAAAAATATGGTAATTTTCCATAATTAAAATACAGTATTTTGCCCTAACTTTACATGAGGTTTTGCATATTTTTTTGACTTTTTAATGTTCAATAAAGAATATTTACATGTATTAAAACAATCCAATTACCTACATATATATATATATATATATATATATATATATATATATATATATATATATATATATATATATATATATATATATATATATATGTTATATTATAACATATATATTATAATATATTATATATGTATAATTTTCAATGAGACTCAGTTGTCCAATCCACTGATAAAAACTGTATTTGGACAGTTTATCAGTGCTTATACATGTTATACATTCACAAAAATACATTTATTCAACATTTTTGTTGTGAAACCTCCTGTAATTACACAAGATATTTGTCAATTAACAAACAAGTCTGGTTCAAATTACAGAACAAATACTTCTTTAACAGTTAATTGTCAGTAATTTTATCTCTTTTTATTTTATTTTTTTTTTTTTACAGTATTAAACTTTAAATTAACAGTTTAATCTCAGAAATAGAAAATAAATATTTGTGAAATGCATACATTTGCAAATGCATTTTAACTGTATTTTTCTGTGGAAAAAAAACATTCTTTTAAAAAAAATTGAAATTTTTTAGTTAGTCACAGTTACAGTTTTTTCATGTTATTTTACATTTGACATGTAAAATCACAGTCTGTTTTTTTCATTTCATTGATATTTTCCTGCATCTTAAAAATACAGGAAAAATCTGTAAAATAAACAGTAAAAATTCTGTTAAATTACAGATTTTTTTGTAAGCACACAATACAGTTTCAGTTGGTTATCTTTTATTTTAATTATAGTTTTTATTTATTTCAGTTAACAAAAATGTTTTTACAATTTGAGTTTTCGTCATTTCGTTAGTTTTCGTTAACGATAATAACCTTGGTTCCAACTGAAGCATGTGATTCACCATTCAACCATTTGGAGACTTTTCTTTTCTGGGTTGTGTATGATGCAGGGCATTAGTGATGTGTCTGTTTGTAGAGAATTTAAAGAAATATAAGTAAGTAACAAAAATAAATAATAAATATAAGTAGCAAAATATAGTAGGGTTATAATATAGTGTCATATATCAGTAAAATACTATAGCAAAAAAAAAACTATATATGTGTATATTTTTTCCCCTTTTTTGTTGTATTTTATTGTATTTTTATTTATTTATTTATTTATTTAATTTTTCTTGAGAAGTCCACATCTCAACAGTCACACCACATACACATCTTACACACTCCACCACACACAGAACATTTACACAACCAGGACAGGACATTGGCTTTTATTACTGACTGACATGTTTCTTTTGTATATGACATGCTATATATCTTAACCCCCCCCCCCTCCCATCCCACATTATGATGATGTAATGTAAATATTGAATAATACTGTACATAAATCTCTTTGTCACTTGGTGTCGCTTCAATAAAGGTTGAAAAAAAAAGATATATATACATAAGTAAATACAAGAGGAAGTGACTGTCTGTCAGGTCAAACTTTAAACCTATGACGTAAAAACCTCCAGAGGTATTTTCCTTCAGGACACTTCACCAGATCCTGTCACGGGAAAGGTCGAAGGTCAGATCTTATCCTTCATCACCAGACTACCTGCTTGACCTTCAGCTGATCTGTTGCATAACGGCGCCGTGTGGACATACAGTATCTGTGGATTTACATACCATCCTTATCCTTATCCTGCAGACGTCCACCTGCCTGAACTAAAGCCTGTGTGCAGGAGACAGCGTCCCTCATGTGAGTGTGTCTCTGCCCACAGGTGTGGACACGTCTGTTTAGTCTACACTTTGTCTCAGGCATGAAGACAGGACAAATCTGTGAAATCAGACGGTGATCTTGTGTTTCATCCAGTGGACCTTTACTTCCAGAGACGAGGGTTTGTGTTCCACAGATTCACTGAAGACTTTTCACTGCCTTCACACTAAGGTTCTACTAGTTTTGGATTTTTCATTATAGTTTAGTTTTATTTAGTTTTGACTTTTTTTTTCTCTAATTAAGTTAGTTTTAATTCATTTTTAGAGCAGATTTGCTAGTTTTTGTTACTTTTTGTTTTTTTCTAAATGCTAATAACAACCTCTAATAACGATGTGATGTGTTCTTGTGATCTACTTGCAGCCTCTGCAGGAACATGTGGGTTCTGGAATGACCTCCTGATCCACGAACGTCATGTATTGTATCTAAGGCATTCGTTTAGCGCCCTACGAAAGTGGACTTCGTAGTGTGTTCATGGAAAACCTTGGACAAGATCATCCACCAGACTACGAACGCAGGAACGGCCCACGAACTCTCCACTCTTATAAGTCCGCTTTGAAAAGGTCGTACAAAATGGTCCATAAATCGTTTGCATTGTGTTTGTAGCCGTTCGTAACAGCATTTGTGACTGAGGCTTTAGTTTCATGGGTCTTGTGGGAAAACTCAGAAAAGCAAAATTTTCTGAGTCATTGAAAAAGATCTACCTACGGCAAAATGGGAAAAGAAAAGAAACAACAGTTTTCTCAATTCCAATCAAGATTCTAATAGTTTTGGATTTTTCATTATAGTTAGTTTTATTTAGTTTTGACTTTTTTTCTCTAATTCAGTTAGTTTGAATTCATTTTTAGAGCAGGTTTGCTAGTTTTTAATAGTTTTCGTTTTTTTCTAAATGCTTAATTTTAGTTTAGTTTTAGGGAGTTATTTTTTATGTTTTCTCTTCTTCTCTGTCGTCGTATTCAAATAAATCCCAGACAGGACTCTGCTGCTTTCTCCCAACTTTAGTCTCCATGTTTCCAGGTAGAGTGGGGACCAGAAGACCACTGGAAACCACAAGTGACGACAAGTGTCGTATGGTGCCGCTAGCTAAAATTGCTAGAGTGAAATAAATTGCTTCGAGATGAAAACAAAGGGAAGTTTATCCATAATTCTTATCTGTTTTACTTAGTTTTGTAAACACACAATACAGTTTCAGTTAGTTATCATTTTTTTAGTTATAGTTTTTATTTATTTCAGTTAACGAAAATGTTTTTACAATTCTAGTTTTCATCATTTCGTTAGTTTTCGTTAACGATAATAACCTTGCTTCATACAGCAAAGGATCTGGATCAGGGCTGTCAAACTCATGTTAGTTCAGTTCCACATTCAGCCTAATATGATCTACAGTGGGCGGGACCAGTAAAATAATATAAATAATAAGAACTTATGAAGAATGTCAACTCCAAAGTTTTTTCTGTGTTTTTGAGTGAAAAAAGTAAGAATCCATAATGAAAATGTTTACATCTACGAATTGTACTTGAACATAACATGAACAAATATGAACAAATATAAACTTCTTAAGAAAAATAAGTGCAATTTTAACAATATTACGTCTGAGTTTATCATTTATACATGTGCATCACAAGGTACAGATCACAGTGGATCTACAAATACACAAAACATTTAATAACAGACAGTTTATTATTAAAATTCCATATACTTCTATTAAGACATTTCAGGTTGTTCAAATTTGTTCAGGTTATTCACTTTTTTGTAAAAGGTTAGTCTGTAAATGTACATTTTTGTGCAAATGATTTTTTTTTTTTTACACTAAAACAAAAAGAAAAAATGGCAGTTTTCATTATTTATAGGTTATTCTGATAGTGTTCTACTGCTCTGACCCATTTTTAGATGGAACTGACCTAAAATAATTTGAACTTCCTTGATCGTTTATATCTTCAGTGTAAGTTTTGCATTTCACAAATTCATCCCACGGGCCAGATTGGAGCCTTTGGTGGGTCGGTTTTGGCCCCCGGGCCACACGTTTAACACTTGTGATCTAGGTTATAAAAGCCAAGTGACCTCTGTGTATGTGTGTGTATGTGTGTGTGTGTGTGTGTGTGTCTCAGTCATCACACTAACTCCGTACACAGCTGACTGCTGCAGTTTGTCATCCTTCTGAACAGACTAGTGAAAACAGTAAGTTAATAGGACCAATATTTTGTCAGATATTAGTCATTTTTAATTCAATATCCTTATAATCCCGTTCCTATGTCCAGAAGACTTTGGTGGTGACTGCTGGACAAATGTGGTACAGCATGCATCTGCATAAAAACGCCCACGTCTAGAACCTGTGGATCCACACGGGTCAACGTGCTAATAAAACAAGTGAGTTCATGTTTGAAACTCTGATGTGAACCTGAACAGCAGGTTTATGTTGGCAGTGTTACTAATTAAAGTTCCTTATTTGAATTTAGTAGTCTTCTGCTTCTTTGTGTTGAATCATATTTTGGGTATTATAATGCTGCGTTCCCACTATGTGGAACCGGCTCGACTCGGCTCGGCTTGAATCAGTATTCCTGCAGACCGTTTCCATTACAGGATACTATCGACTTTACAGTACCTGGTCGTCATAGCGATGTGGTGTGTTACTTCCGTGTCGTCTGTTCAGAGTTGCTGAAAACTCACTTGTTGCGTGTTGTCTCGTCTGAATTTTTCCGTCGGCCACCAAAGACTGAATCTCCTCGACCGACCATGGTGTAGTTTTGGGCTGTTATCATGTGGATTAATGTACCGCTGTATTTACTGTCCACTCCTGCATCTGTTTTTTGTAAAACGGCGGATCACAGAGAAAACTGTCTGACCAATCAGTGGTCTGCAGTGTTGTATGTCACGGTTCAGTATCGCTACCGGTACCAAAAAACTAGTACCAGTACCAGATGACAGGTCCTTTTTTGTAATGGAAACGCAGAAAGGCTGAGCCGAGTCGAGTCGAGTCGAGCCGATACCACGCAGTGGAAACGGGGCATGAGATATTATGTCCATGTACAGTATATATCCTTGTATATCAATGCTCTTATTTCATATATTGGCCAATATATCGGTTATTGGCCGATATATCAGATATCAGCTTTTTTTTCGCCCCCAATATTGGTATCGGTCCCAAAGATCCCATATCAGTCGGGCTCTAGTTGAAATGCTTCCCAAAACACTCTGGTATAAGTGCAGTTTAAAAACAAGTTGTTCTAAAGCACAGGTGTCACACTCCGGTCCTCGAGGGCCGGTATCCTGCATGTTTTAGATGTGTCCCTCTTCCAGCACACCTGACGGTCGTTATCAGGCTTCTGCAGAGTTGGATGATAGGCTGATCATTTGAATCAGGTGTGTTGGAAGAGGGAAACATCTAAAACATGCAGGATACCGGCCCTTGAGGATCTGGGTTTGACACCCCTGTTCTAAAGTGTCAGAGTCAGTGTCAGAGTCACAGAAAACACAGATGTTTTTATCGATGTTGATTCTTTGTCTCAGAAACTCATTACAAGGACAGATACTATTTAAAGCTGCGTACGACTTTTGTCACCAGTGTTTCTTCAGATCTGTCAGACCCCAGTCACAGCTTAAGCATCATGAATCCAACTGTCAGGTCACTCGGACAAATTTGGAAATTTGTTGCTACATGCATTGTGGAGGGCGGACATTCACGCAGCCGCAGTAGCAGCAACAACAAACATGTCAACCAAGCAAAAGCAGCTGCATGAGGCTCCGCCTCCCACAGTGCACGCCGCGACAAATTTCCAAAAATGTCCGAGTGACCCTCCAGCTCTGTTTGTAAACACACGGACTGTTTATGGTGGAGTACACTACGACAGCGTTCACCGAGACGGCAGAGGTTCAGCTGAGTGACCACAGACAGACCGACCGATTCAGGACCCTGAGGACACCACCACCGAAAACTGTGACAACAGTCATACGCAGCTTTAAGCTCCGCCTTTTGTTGTTTCCATACGTCATTTCTCACACGTATTGACTGTAAGTATGATTAAAACAAAACACAAACACACACCAGAATGCACAGGATGTACAGGATATGATGTCACTGCTCTGAGCCAATAGCAGATCAACCTGATGTTTATTTCATACACAATAAAGATAATGAGTGATTTTTTTTTCTTATAGTGGATAATTTTTGGGCTGTTCTCTTTTTTTTCTTATAGTGGATAATTTTTTGAACTGTTTTCTTTTTTTTCTTATAGCGGATCATTTTTTAGGCTGTTCTCTTTTTTTTCTTATAGTGGATCATTTTTTGGTCTGTTCTCTTTTTTTTCTTATAGTGGATAATTTTTTGGTCTGTTCTCTTTTTTTTCTTATAGTGGATAATTTTTGGTCTGTTCTCTTTTTTTTCTTATAGTGGATAATTTTTGGGCCTGTTGGACCTCTGGGCCACCGTACTTTTCCATCATGAACAGCTCAGACTGACCTGACAGTCTATGACCTGTTTACACATATTAGCCTTCAGACACATCACCTACAGAGATTTAAGGTGGAATGGAAATCGTGCACCACATCAAGTAGTAGACCTTAAATGTGACGTGTTTATTTGTGACTGAACTGAGGTGGTGAGGGATCGGCGGACGGGAACTTTGTGCTTTGTCAGTTGATGTGAATCAGGAAAATAATGATGACAGAGCTTTGTGTGTGTGTGTGTGTGTGCGTGTGTGTGTGTGTGTGTGTGTGTGCGTGTGTGTGTGTGCGCGTGTGTGTATGAGTGCGTGCGTGTGTGTGTGTGTGTGTGTGTGTGGGACAGCAGTGGACTGGAAGACATCAGTGGGAACCTGAAAGAACCGTACTTCTCTAATTAGGAAACTAGAACGCAGCAGCGCTAACAGGTCTGGAGCTCATTTATACAGGATGAAATATTTTCCCAACAGTTGTAATAAAAATTTGTCCAGTTGTTGTGATTATTTAATGAGTCTGCATGTTCTGAAGTGCTGAAAACACTACAGTCCTCTTACACGAGTAGAAATTTGACCTCTGATTTGAACCCATAAAGACCCAGTGCTACTTCTGTGGCAGTTTCCTGCATTTGAAACCTTTCCTAAGTGATTTATCATCATTTATCATAATATTATCCTCTATATTTTACATTATTCACAGCAAATTATGTATTTTCCTATATTTTGTTTCCTATATTCAATGTAGATGTTCATGAAAAGTTAATTGATTCAAAGGTTATTGTATCAAAAACAGAGAAAACTGAGGAAAAAGTGACTTTTTCAGTCCAATCCATCATTAACTGAACATAAACCCAGTGTCCATCCACTGTCACTGATCCGACTCCACGGGTTGAGGAGTTTTTCTGAAATTTTGTTCAGTTTGTGGTGTATTTTGTTCATGTTACTTATTATTTTGTCGATTTATTCATTTTTGTTCATTTCATTTGGCTGTTTTTTGTTGCTAATTGTATTCTTTTTTCTTTCTTTCTTGTTTTTTTTTTTTTTTTTACCTCATTTTAGTCTTTTTTTGCACATTATTGAATATATTGTACATTTTTTATTCATTTTTGTTCATTTCATTTTGCTGTTTTTGTTTATTTTGTTGCAAATTTTAGTCTTTTTTTCCTTATTTTAGTCTTTTTTTGCACATTATTGAGTATTTTGTACATTTTTTTATTCATTTTTGTTCATTTCATTTATTATTGATCATAAACGCAGTGTGTGCATCCACTGTCACTGATCCGACTCCATGGGTTTAAGTGTTTTTCTGAAATTTTGTTCAGTTCGTGGTGTATTTTGTTCATGTTACTTATTATTTTGTTGATTTATTCATTTCTGTTTATTTCATTTGGCTGTTTTTGTTATTTTTTTGCTAATTTTATTCTTTTTTTTCTTGTCTTTTTTTCTTTTTTTCTTTTTTTAGCTCATTTTAGTCTTTTTTTGCACATTATTGAGGATTTTGTACATTTTTTATTAATTTTTGTTAATTTCATTTGGCTGTTTTTGTTTATTTTGTTGCTAATTTTATTCTTTTTTTCTTTTATTTTCCTTTTACCTCATTTTAGTCTTTTTTGCACATTATTGAGGATTTTGTACATTTTCTTTTTATTCATTTTTGTTCATTTTATTTATTATTGATCATAAACCCAGTGTGTCCATCCACTGTCATTGATCCAACTCCATGGGTTTGACTGGTGAATCAAAGTTGGAGAAGATGGCGGTGTTTCCACGGTAACTATGGAGCCTCTGAACGTCCAAATATGGTCATATCTAATGACCATGAAAAGATGACGAACTGTATTTGACACCAGTTATTGACATGGATGATAGTATTAGTGCAGGGCTGGTCAACCTGTGGCTCCGGAGCCTCATGCGTCTCTTCCTCCTCCTGTAGTGGCTCCTCCCTTTACTGCCGTCAAACCAGCCGCTAGCATTTTTCTTGTGTGCTACTCATTCGACAATTACGGTAAAAGAGCTGCATGTATATTACTCATGTAATTCTGTCCGTTTTGCGGGAGCTTGCGGATGTGAAACCAGACAGAGAATATGGAGCAGTACAACTGAGAACTGTGGAGGCAGTGTTGAGTTTGGAAGAGAACCATTTCCATAAAGAGCCATACTTTTCATAGAGCGACTGTATGAGTATGAGTACTGCGTACTTCTGGAGTAATCCTACAACAGATTCCCTTCAAACATACAAAAGTGTTTTTTGTTTTTTTTTTGTCTGAAATAGGCTTTAAGACTAAATTCAAAGATGAACAAAATTATTTTTTCCAATAAGTACCTCATGAATTTGGTATATTTGGTATTAGTACTTCATATACTATTAACACAAATACTATGAACTACTTTTACTGTGTACTTTTGGTGTAATCATACTCCAGAGCCCCTTCCAAGCTTCAAAAGTGTTTGTTTTCATCTGAAATAGGCTTTAAGACTAAATTCAATGATGAATAAAATTATAATTTCCAAAAAGGACCTCGTGAATTTGGTATTTTTGGTATTAGTACTTCATATACTATTAGCACAAATACTATGAAATACTTTTACTGTGTACTTTTAGAGTAATCATACTCCAGAATCTATTCCAAGCTCCAAAAGTGTGTTTTTTCGTCTAAAATAGGCTTTAAGACTAAATTCAATGATGAATAAAATTATTTTTTCCAATAAATATCTCATGAATTTGGTATTTTTGGTATTAGTACTTCATATACTATTAGCACAAATACTATGGAATACTTTTCCTGTGTACTTTTGGAGTAATCATACTCAAAAATCCCTTCCAAGCTCCAAAAGTGTTTGTTTTTTCATCTAAAATAGGCTTTAAGACTAAATTCAATGATGAATAAAATTATTTTGTCCAATAAGTACTTCGTGAATTTGGTATTTTTGGTATTAGTACTTCATATACTATTAGCACAAGTACTATGAAATTCTTTTACTGTGTACTTTTAGAGTAATCATACTCCAGAATCCATTCCACACTCCACTTCTGTTTGTTGTATTCAGTGGTTTTAACAGATAAAATGTTAAAAAAAAAATTAAACTTGTTAAAGTTTTTAAGTTATGTTATTTTTTGCAGCTCCAGACTATTTTTTTTTTTTTTTTTTTTAGTGGAAGAGGGGGCAAAATGGCTCTGACTGACATTAAAGGTTGCAGAACCCTGGATTAGCGGATCGACAGGTGTTAGACATCAGGTTTGGGTCTTTGTGGGTTAAAAAATAAATCACAGTGACAGAATAACATTTGTCATATCTTAGTTTTTTTATTTTATTTTTATGGGCTGAGCTGGCTGACAGGCAGCTGTCTGTACTGATAAGGCAGCAGCCGACACCAACTGTACTCTGTGTCTGAGGTTTTACCACTTACTTTAGGATTGAGAATATATTATAACAACACCTGAAATGATGTGTGCAGTACAGTTACAGTTTTAATTGTGGTGTGTATCAGATGGTGAAATGCCCCTGACCCCCTCTACAGTTCCTCAGCCTAAACTCCCAGAAGTCCACGGGGCACTTACTTGGGTAGCGGTAGTAGAAGTCGTTCTCAATCTGTGAGTTGTTGTGCACGTGCTCATGCCATTCCTTGGCGTCGGTCTCGTAGTCGTACTGGACCAGCGTGCCGAACAGGATGATGAGGATGATCTCCAGGATGAGGCAGGTGACGGGCAGCTTCAGCCGCATGTTGGTGGCCGTATCCGTCATGGTCAGGGTCGAGCTGAGGCGGAACACAGTCTGTGTGAAGTGTGTGGGGAACCGGGAGAGGAGAGGGAGTACAGATCCGCCGAGTCCAGCAGGAATGGAAGAGCCACTGTGTCTGTGGTCCACAAACACACACACATACACACAGACACACACACACACACAGCGGTGTATGGAAGGAGAAGCGCACACACAGACACGCTGCGCTGGTTTTGTTCTGCTGGGCCACACCCACCAGACACACCTCCTCTGGGGGAAGCCCCTCCCCTTAGGCCTGTAGGCTTTTAAGGTAGTAAGACAGTCAAGGGTTCACATGTTGAAAATGAAAGGGTATGGATAAGGGTTAGGGTTAAGGGAAGGGGTTAGGGTTAAGGTAAGGGTTAAGGTTAGGGTTATGGATAAGGGTTAGGGTTAAGGTAAGGGGTTAGGGTTAAGGTAAGGGTTAAGGTTAGGGTTATGGATAAGGGTTAGGGTTAAGGGAAGGGGTTAGGGTTAAGGTAAGGGTTAAGGTTAAGGTTAGGGTTATGGATAAGGGTTAGGGTTAGGAACAGGGTTGGGGTTAAGGTAAGGGTAAAGGTTAAGGTTTCCATTATGGATAAGGGTAAGGGTTAGGAATAGGGTTTAAGTTAAGGTAAGGGTAAAGGTTAAGGTTAGGGTTATGGATAAGGGTTAGGGTTAGGAACAGGGTTAGGGGTTAGGGTTAAGGTAAGGGTAAAGGTTAAGGTTAGGGTTAGGGTGGACGGTCTCCTTCCATCTCAGAAGCTGACATGTGCTCTGTCCAGACCTGAGCTGACCCTTGGACTCCTCCGTCCATCACACCCGTCCACAGTCCACGCTCCGTCCATCTGGAACTGAACTCAGCTGTTTTTGTGCAGACTGGTTTCCTCTTTGTGTGAAACTGTTTCTAGTACCTGTCTTAAGTGACAGTGGTTTAATAAAAGCCTCTTAAACCTACATTTTTCACAGAAGCAGGATTTTTTTCTCATGTATTATCACCAGAAGGTCAAAGGTCAGACACAGGTTCAACAGTAGTCGCTGAGTCTTTTCACATAATTAAGTACTGTAGATGGTGACAGTAAATTATTAATCATTTAAAGGCAGGGGGTGTGGCCTATTCACACCTGGACAGTCCTTTGGTCCGTTTATTTGGTTCACATTGAATATGGACTTTGTGGTTTTTTTGTTTGGGTCGGATCATATTGTTATTGCACTTTTTGCTAGTGGACCAAAATTTGTAAACACAAGCATGTGACGAATTGCGCTGGCATTGGACAGAAAAGCCGTGGGCGGGGTCAATCAGAGACAGTGGGTGTTGACGAAAACAAACATGAAGGTCCTACGTGACCACTGACCAAATGTCCATGAGAGGGTCAGTGTCCTCATTGGTCCACGTATTTCCCACTGTTACTATCGTTAACGAAAACTAACAAAATGACCAAAACTAGAATTGTAAAAACATTTTTGTTAACTGAAATAAATAAAAACTATAATTAAAAGAAAAAAATAACTAACTGAATCTGTATTGTGTGCAAACAAAACTAACTAAAACGCTTTTCGTCTTTGTCAATGTCGGATTGATATGAAATCGATTTATTTCGCTCTAGCAATTTTAGCTAGCGGCACCATACGACACTTTTTGGTCCGTCACTTGTGGTTTCCAGTCGTCTTCTGGTCCCCACTCTACCTGGAAACATGGAGACTAAAGTTGGGAGAAAGCAGCAGAGTCCTGTCTGGGATTTATTTGAATACGACGACAGAGAAGAAGAGAAAAGATATTTAAAAAAAACCTAAAATTAATACTAAAACTGAACTAAAACTAAGCATTTAGAAAAAAATGAAAATTAATAAAAACTATCAAACCTGCTCTAAAAACGAATTAAAACTAACTGAATTAGAGAAAAAAAAGTCAAAACTAAATAAAACTAAACTATAACAAAAAATCCAAAACTATTACAACCTTGGTCTGACCTCATGGCTGCCGCTGTTAGCTCAGGCTACAAATGCAGATCAGCTACTTCCAGTTTTGGAGATTACCCACAATGCCATGCGGCTACAGTGGCTCATCAAGCCCAAAAGGCTCATGGTTCCTTGGTTTGTTTGGGCTGGAGGACGGTTCTGTTCACAGCAGAAGTGAAACAGCCCAGAGTCTGTGTAGAAGTGGACCCAGACCACCTCTTCTAGGTGGTCTGGGTCCACTTGTTTGGTTGGATCAGAGTTCGCATGTTTGTATTCACACCTAAAAAAAAGTCCAGACTTTCTGCTGAAACGAACTCTGGTCCGTTTTAAATGGACCAACCAAAGTAGGTGTGAATCCAGCCTATACGCCCAATGACGGTCCACTCTTTTATGTATTCGATAAACCCCTCAGTCTGAGTTTCTGTCCCCCATTGACTGATACCACCATCGTTGTCCTCAGATGCTTCAGTATTTCCTTAAACATACAGATCAAAGTGTCTTTAATATTAGTCAGCTGACAAGAAGTGCCTTTGTTTAGTCCAGGCTCTGCCCCCTATCCTGATCATGTCTGTCAAACGAAGTCTGGACTCTGTCGGATTCACAGGGACATGACTGACTCAACTGGAAAGGAGTTCCATTAAAGACACAGATCCTTCTGATCAGAAGAACAACAAACCTGAGTAGATCAGACCTGTTTAGGTGATCAGTTGGATGGTCCAGTCACTTCTCCACGGAATGGATCAGTGTTCAGCCTTCTCAGTTGTCCTTCAAACTGAACATCTGTCCCTCCTCGTAGATTCTACAGCTGATAGATTTGATGGATAAATATAGTGTGTTGAACAGATTTACACCAGTAGAATCTCCAAAGTGGACCAGAATGTTCTGTTAGATTTGAAAAGTCTGGATTTTCCACCATGATATTCAAATGAGTTCAGGTCAAAGGTCATGTTTGGTCATTCAGTGGAGCTGCAGACGGATTAAAGGCACTATTTCACTATTATATGAATGAATGATCTAGAAGTGGATCCAAGGGCATCAGAGCTTTGATGGGATTTGGAGGAAATATTGGTGGTTGAAGGTGATGACGAATGGAGCTGAGTTCAACATCTGGAGGTTTAAAGAGTTGGACAAGATCAAAATATGGAGCCAGAAGACGGATCCAGCTAGGAATCAAACAGACAACTATGGATGAGGAAGTCTAGGACAGTGGGACAGAAAGGGACAAAAAGGACAAAAAGGACAAAAAGGGACAAAAAGGACAGGAAGGACAGGAAGGACATACAGCCTGTGGGCTGAACTGGGTCATGACTCCAGTCAAAGGGGTCATGAGTTCCATCACAGAAGCCATTGTTCATTTGAATGACTTTAACTTATCACCTTAGTCTGTGTGGTGAGGTTTAGCTTTAGGGGGGTGGGGGGGTGGGGGTTAAACTATTTAAATGGTTTAGAGAAGACTGAAAAAACCCTACTACACCTTTAATCCTGTGACAAACATCCGTCTGTCCTTCCATTGTGTCTCTGCTGACAGAATACAGTCTGTTGTAACTGCAGTTGGGTTTCCTCCATCCAGGAGTCAAGGCTCCAATCTACGGAGAAAATTCAACTGCTTTACTTAAGAAAACAGAGATGATCCTGTTGACGGAAGACACACAAGTTTAGAACGCTGGTTTTATTAAAGTGTTCCTTGAATGACTGAACTACACATGTCAAAGTTCGTCCTAAATAAATGGACGTGTAATGACATTTTGACAGATGGTGGAATTCCAGTTGAAGAGACGACAGGATGTTGAATGGACCTTCAGGCATCAGTTCATCTGTGACAGCGGCCGTCTCCTGTCGCCACCATACTTCACATTCCCCAAAATCAAAACAACATTCTGAGAATTCTTTCACCGTTTGTTGGAGAAAAGGTTGTGTCGGATGAGGAGGGTTGATAGAAGGATGACTGACGTCCCTTATCAAACATTTCACTAACAGTCATATGACACACCAGTGCATTGACCCGTGGTTCTACATGTGGTCGTTCTGATGCAGGGCAGAGCTGACGTTGGAGAAAAGAAAGTCTATGAGTCTACATTTTATAAGCACTGACATAAAGATTGGTTTGGTAAATCATTCTTTAAAATTTAAACAACAATTAATATATTAATACCAATATCTAGGGACCAAGGTTATTATTAATGAACACTAACAAAATTAGCAAAAACTAGAATTGTAAAAGCATTTTCATTAACTGAAATAAAAAAAAAACTATAGTTAAAAGAAAAAAAAAACAATAACTAACTGAAACTTTATGGTGTGTTTACAAAACTAACTAAAACAGATAAAAATTACGGATAAAATTCCCTTCGTTTTTGTCTTTGTCAATGTCGGGTTGATACAAAATCGATTTATTTCGCTCTAGCGATTTTAGCTAGCGTCACCATACGACACTTTTTGGTCCGTCACTTGTGTTCACTTGTGGTTTCCAGTCGTCTTCTGGTCCCCACTCTACCTGGAAACATGGAGACTAAAGCAGCAGAGTCCTGTCTGGGATTTATTTGAATACGACGACAGAGAAGAAGAGAAAAGAGACGACTAAACTAAAATTAATACTAAAACTAAACTAAAACTGAGCATTTACAAAAAAATTAAAACTAATAAAAGCTAACAAACCTGCTCTAAAAACAAACTAAAACTAACTGAATTAGAGAAAAAAACCTTAAAACTAAATAAAACTAAACTAGAATGAAAAATCCAAAAGTATTCGAACCTTGCTAGGGACTGAAGTTAGTGAGTGCATCCTTACTGTTTTTAACTTCATTTCCCATCATGCAGCATGGTACTGACATGTAAGGCTGCTTCCTGTCCCTCCCCCTGGACACCAGTTGGTTTACAGGTTCACTCACCACTACAGGACGTACGATGCAGTGGTTCACACTGAACATGTGTCTGTGCTGAGCAACGGCAATTAAACCAGCTCTGACATGAAAAAACAGAATTAAAAAAAAAGGTATTTTATGTCGAGGTGGAACTGTTCCTCAACTTGTAGGTACCACACTGGCCAGTTAGAAACCTCTCAATCACACACACACACGCACACACACACACACGCACACACACACGCACGCACACACACACACACACGCACACGCACGCACACACACACACACACATTTCAGATTAGTACAGGTCAGTGTTAAATACATTATCATGTGTTGTTTGGGGTTAGGGTTAGGGTTGGAACATTCAGGGTTTCCAATTTCTACAAGTATTTAGGGTCAGGAAATAGAAGAGCTTTCAAATGTATAATTAAAATAAATAAATAAATAAATAAATAAAAAAATAGAGAAAATTCATCTGGGACGGAACCAGTGCTACAAAAGTAGGACTGGGTCTGTGTGGGCTAACCCCTGACCCTGACCCTGACCCTCTAACCCTCTGACCCTCTGACCCTTTAACCCTCTAACCCTTTAACCTTCTGACCCTTTAAAGGGTTATAGGGTTACACTGTAAAAAAAAAACAAAACAAAAAAAAAAAAAAAAAAGGTAATATTCTGGCAGTAGTGGTGCCACAAAAATACTGTTAAATAACGGACAATAACCATGTCATAAAAATACGGTAATTTTCCACAATTAAAATACAGTTTCTTGCCCTAACTACATGAGATTTTGCAGTTTTTGTTTTTTTTTTACTTTTTAATGTTTAATAAAGAATATTTACATGTATTAAAACAATCAAATTCCCTATATATATATATATATATATATATATATATATATATATATATATATATATATATATATATTTTTTTTTTTTTTTTTTTTTTTTTTTTTTTTTAATGAGACTCAGTTGTCCAATCCACAGATAAAAACTGTATTTGGACAGTTTATCAGTGCTTATACATGTTATACATTCACAAAAATACATTTATTCAACATTTTGGTTGTGAAACCTCCTGTAATTACACAAGATATTTGTCAATTAACAAACAAGTCTTGTTAAACTGACAGAACTAATACTTCTGTTACGGTTAATTGTCAGTAATTTTATCTCATTTTATTATTATTATTATTATTATTTATTTTTTTTACACTATTAAACTTAAAATTAACAGTTTAATCTCATAAATAGAAACGAAATATTTGTGAAATTACAATACATTTGCAAATGTATTTCAACTGTATTTTGAAAAAAGAAAAAATTTCTTTTAAAAAATGGAAATTTTATGGTTATTCACAGTTACAGTTTTTTCATGTTATTTTACATTTGACATGTAAAATCACAGTCTGTTTTTGTCATTTTGTTGATATTTTCCTGTATCTTCAAAATGCAGGAAAAGTCTGTCTAATAAACGGTAAAAATTCTGTTAAATTACAGATTTTTTTTACAGTGTAGGGCTAACACTAACCCTGTCGTCCAGCAGTATCTCACAGAAGGTGTTACAGGGTTAAAGGGCTGTAGCGTTAGGGTTTGGTCTCGTATGTGGAGGATCTGTTCGGTACTTTTTGGTGGGAAAATGAAACTCGGGCCTCAGTCCATGAGACCCATAAGGACCTGTTTCATGTAGACTTGTCTCATCTTGTCTTTTTTCCTTATTCCCATTAGTTGACTCTGGCAGCTCGAGTTACAAACGTCCTCTAAACCAGGCTTTCTCAAATGGGGGTACACGAACCCCCAGGGGTACTTGGACGAAGCCCAGGGGGTACTTAAAAATATTTTTGGGTAAAAATACATTAAATAAGTCATCATGTAGTGAATGCAAAATAGATGAGAATTAATGCTGAAACATAAAACACAATAAATACATTCATCTAATAAAATTTACACCCCTGACCTTATTTCATTTCAATATTTGGATTATTTTTTATAATATTATTGTCATCTGGTTTAAGATTTGATAACATTTTAAGAACATTTCTATTTTAAATTATTCAAGATGAGTTTATCTGAGTAATTAAGTCATTATTTCTTGTTGATGACAGGTTCAGTTCATTAATGACTATTTAATTTATTTCTCTCATGAATGACAGAGGGCATTTTTCAGTTTATACTTTGCACAAAATTGACTTATAAAGATTTATTTTTAATATATTAAAGCTAAACATATGTTGTTTGTTTACAAAGTTTTGAAACTAAAAAAAAACAGACATCTTTGGCACAGGAACAAATTTTGCCTCATTTTTTCAATCAAAAATGCTGAAGCCAGAGTAGGCGGTACTTGGTTTTAAAAAAAAAAGCATATTTCAGGGGGTACTCCACTGCAAAAAGTTTGAGAACCACTGCTCTAAATGTACACGGCTGTTTTCACACTGTGTACCCAAGTCCCTATCCAAGTACGTTTGACCCCAAATATGCTTAATTTTATCCATGTGAATGCAAACGTTCTGTGCTCTAGTACCGTACCCGAGTCCAGCTGAGAAGGTAGTCCTGGGTGCGGACTGAGTGGACTCCAGTACGTAGCAGTGTGAAAGCGATCCGTGCCCAAGAAGGTGGTGATTAGGTCACATCCGTTACCATTACTATTATGACTTCATTTACCTTCCACTGAACTGGACAGAACAGATAAAGGGCTGATAAACAAAATAGGAAGTATGAAAAAAGTCTTATTCTATATCAAGTAAATACATGACGGTCCTGTTAAGCAGATGCAGTGGGTGCTAATTAGCTAAGATGCTAACATTCGCTAGCACCAAACTTCATTCCTTTCTCATTTGTTTAATACTTGTAACATCACTTATTAGCTCCACCCTCTGCCTCGAAACCACAGGTGTCAAACATGCGGCTCGGGGCCCAAATCCGGCCCGCCAAAGGGTCCAGTCCGGCCCTTGGGATGAATTTGTGAAATGCAAAAATTACACTGAAGAAATTAACAATCCTTTTAGTTCAGGTTCCACATTCAGACCAATTCAATCTCAAGTGGGTCAGACCAGTCAAATACAATCATAATAACATAGAAATAATGACAAATCCAAATTTTTCTCTTTGTAAATATAAATATTTTTCATGTATTTACACTAAACAAAGTATAATTTTGCAAAAAAATGTGAATAACCTGAACAAATATGAACAACCTGAAATGTCTCAAGAGAAGTAACTACAATTTTAACAATATTCTAACTGTTACATTGTAGAGAGAAAAAAAAAAGAAATCTGTAATTTAACAGAATTTTCACTGTGTATTTTACAGATTTTTCCTGTGTTTTTAAGATGCAGGAAAATATCAATAAAATGACAAAAATAGACTGTGATTTTACATGTCAAATGTAAAATAACATGAAAAAACTGTAACTGTGAATAACCATAAAATTTCCATTTTTTAAAAGAAATTTCTTTTCTCACAGAAAAATACATTTGCAAATGTATCATAATGTCACAAATATTTCTTTTCTATTTATGAGATTAAACTGTTAATTTAAAGTTTAATACTGTAAAAAAAAAAAAAAAAAAAAAAAACCGAGATAAAATTACTGACAATTAACTGTAAAAGAAGTATTTGTTCAGTCAGTTGAACCAGACTTGTTTGTTAATTGACAAATATCTTGTGTAATTACAGGAGGTTTCACAACAAAAATGTTGAATAAATGTATTTTTGTGAATGTATAACATGTATAAGCACTGATAAACTGTCCAAATACAGTTTTTATCAGTGGATTGGACAACTGAGTCTCACTGAAAATTATTTATATATATATATATTTATAGGTAATTTGATTGTTTTGATACATATAAATATTCTTTATTAAACCTTAAAAAGTAACAAAAAAAAAAAAAAAAAAAAAAGCAAAATCTCATGTAAAGTTAGGACAAAAAACTGTATTTTAATTATGGAAAATTACTGTATTTTTATGAGGTGGTTATTTTCCGTTTTTTAACAGTATTTTTTTTGGCACCACAGCTGCTGCAATATTAAAGTTTTTTTTACTGTTTTTTTTTTTTTTTTTACAGCATAGATGTTCTGTGTATTTGTAGATCCGCTGTGATCTGTAAGTTCTAATGTACATGTGTAAATGATAAACTGAGGCAGAATATTGTTAAAATTACACTTGTTTTTTTCAGTTTGTTAATGTTATTCACATCTTTTGAAAAGACTGTTTTTAGATATAAACCTTTTCATAATGTTAATTTACTTTTTTTTAACTCTGAAACATAGAGAAACGTTTGAAGTTGACATTATTTACATATTATTCTGTTATTATTTTACTGGTCCGGCCCACTGCAGATCTAATGTAGCTGAATGTGGAACTGAACTAAAATGAGTTTGACAGCCCTATAAACTGAACCATCACATGTGAAGTGGCAGAATGACAACTGGAGGCCTTTTATGGACTCAGAGACACAGAACTGTAGCAGACTGAACTCAGATGAATGAACAGAAGTGGATCTAGAAAAGGGAAAAACGGACTTGATTTTTTTTTTTTTTTTTTTAGCACAGTTGTTATAAAAAGAAAGCGTAAATGAGCTTAATGAAACTTTCCACAGATTCCAGAAATAAACTTTCAACTACTTTACATGTGCCTAAACATTTTTGTGGTCTAGATCGAGGTTCAAGGTTACTTTGTTCAAGGTTACTAATTTATTTTGCTGACATAGTGATTGCTTTCGGCATTACAACAGAACATACATTGAACCTGTTCGGCAGGTACTTGACCGAGCGTCCAGACAAGACAAAAAGTCCTCAGTGTTCCACCATTCATCAGTACAGCAGCATGGATAAGTAAAAGAATAAAATACATAGATAAGATCAAATAAATAAAAACAAGATGCAATAAAACACAATAAAAACCCAGAGAAGATAAAAACAGTCTGGGATAAAAACCAGGATAAGAACATAAAAATTAAAAAAATTGAAGTCACAATAATAATAAATAGAGCAAATAAATAGAATAAATCACTAAAATAAGTAAATAAAGTGCAATGTCACCATTTCTTCTTGGGCTCAGTGACGGGGACAGGAACAAAGCTGTTTTTATAAACGCTGTATCCTGAACCTGGGACTGAAAACCTCCGTCCAGAGGAAAGGAGCTGGAATTCAGCTGGTAAAGGATGGGAGTCATTATTAAGAACTGGCGCATCCATCCTCTGGACCTGTTTAGTGGACAGGGAGGCGGGACAAGACTGGGACTGACCAATCAGGCGACTGGACCATCTGACTGTTTGATTCAGTGAGTTTCTCTGCAGCTGAGGTCTGAGCGAACCATGGTACCGGGAAAAAAGAGAAAACAGACCCATGCTGTCCATGTTACACAAAGTATTCAAAAACAGATAAAATAGTCAGACTCCAGAGGCTTCATAAAACCTGAGTATTGATGGAAAGACGTCTTTTTGCATCTGACAAAACTGAACCACAAACGTTCTTCCTACAGCCTCAGTCACAAACAAACGATGGGAGATGGAGATTCGTACGAGTTCTGGACTTCGTAGACATTCGTGGAGGCAGCAGTAGTTTCTTACGCAGTCAGTACCACTGCCGTTCAAAATGCACGAGCAACTTGAGGCCTCTGTGAGAAAATGACGTCATGTTTATCTTACCGGCCGACAGGCTGTAAGCCACTGTCGTCATGTGACGTCCAGCGTCGTCTGGCGTCCGTTACAAAAATTTCAGTCGTCTTTTCCGAAACTACAATTCCGATTGACTTCAAACTTGGTATACAGCTTCTTTATGATGATGTCAACAAAAGTTAGTGAAATTATTTGGATTTGGATCTGATTCTGGATTTGGTGCCACTTTCAAAAATGTCCCCATTATAAGAGATAGGAAGTGGATGGATGCGATAACTCAGTAAATATAAATGATATCCAGTGTAAATGTCTCCAGTCCAGCCCTGATGAGAAGATGACCCAAACATAATGTCCACATGCTGATCAGGATCTTCTTCTGGATCTGGAACGGACGCAAAATTTCACATGGGCTCTTATGGGGAAAAAATTTCAATCGTCTTTTTCTCTGAAACTCCAGTTCTGATTGACTTCAAACTTGGTATACAGCTTCTGTATGATGATGTCAACACAAGGGACTGAAATTATTTGGATCCAGATCTGATTCTGGATTTGGTGCGACTTTGAAAAATGTTCCCATTATAACAGATAGGAAGTGGATTGATCCAATAAATCAGTATCAATGATATCAAGTTGGAATTTGAATTTTTTACAGATCTGATTGGAATATGACCAAAACATGGACTATTTCTGTAACAGAATAAATACACAGAACTGGGTGAGAATAAATGGTATCTGGATACATTTCCCAAAGCTTTGAATTTGGCCGGTACGCTACAGGGCCATTGGTCCGATTCTTCTGTTGTCACAGTCTTTGTAAGGGTGCCTTTGGACCTTCCTACATCAGATCTATGGCAACTTCATGAATTCTTTTGTCATAAGTTGAATGTACGTCACTCTTATGTAGGGATGAGAATCGAGAACTGGTTCTTTTTGAGAACCGGATCCCAGTAGCTTGATTCCTTGGAATCGTTTGCCTGCCTGCTTATCGATTCCGCCTTTGTTGCGCATGCGCGATGACATCACGCTTACGCTGCATTGTTTTGGTCAGCATGTAGCCAACATGGTGTTGAAGCAGAAACGGTCTAAACAGACCACACCAGGTCCACTGGAACACTGTCAAAGATTCCATTTCTTCAAAAGGGTGGAATCCCTCCAACATGTTCAAACATTCGTCCACAACATGTGATTCATTTACAGGAATGTCACATATTTAATTCTCTACTTAGCGGCGCTTGTGAATCCAGCGACAGAGTGAACACCAGGCCGTCATCTGGGCCCAGTTCCGGTTCTGGTGCGGGCAACAAACGTCGAACCCCCTCAAATACAATTTTCCGAAGGAAGAGGAAAGGAAACAATGGGAGATGGGCTGAGTCGAACCGGTTCCACGTTGTGGAAATGCGGCAACAGAGGAATTAGTAAAGCATCTGTAGTTTCACTTTCACTGTACGCTGTCCCCACCCCAAACTGAGCCCGGCGTCATCTGTTATTATTTGTACATACTGTATATGTTCTATTTTCTGTGCAGATGGAAATATAAAAGACAGTTAATGCAAACAAGCCTGTTTGTACTCTTTTATTCCCTCACCCAATGAGAATCGATAAGAGAATCGATAAGGAATCGGATCGATAAGCTAAATCGATAATGGTATGGGAATTGTTTAATTCTTATCGATTCCATCCCTACTCCTATGTACAACTTACACACTCTCAGGTCAGTGGTATGAAGATCTTATGCTGTTTCAGAATATTTAGATCGGTATATAAACAGTGGACGTGGACTAAAAGTCCCATGTCCTGATCATCGCATTCAAGATGGAAATAATGTCCACAGACTGAAACTTCTACAGCTACAAGATAAAGAAGAGGAAGATCCAGCGGTTGTTTTGGCTGTTTCAGTCTGACAGCAGCAGAAGAAGAAGGACATTGTAAAGAGATTAACATAAAAAAAAAACAAAAAAACAGCTGAGCGTAGTTTAATGTCCAGGACAGTGATCAGTCTGCACCAAAGTTCATGTGGACATCTGTAGTCATGTCCACTTTCACCTCTGCAAAAAAAAACTGGACATAGTTTAGTCTGACAGTACTGTTCATTCATTCACTCATTTTCTGAACCACTTTATCCTCCAGAGGGTCGTGGGGGCGGAGCCTATCTCTTTTCAGACATTAAAGTTCATTAAGCTTTTTTACAGTAATTGTTTTAGAATGTAAATGTGTGTTTGATGTGTTTGGGGTTGTGCGCTGTCCGTGGTCCTGACTCACGCATTACTGTAAAATATGTGGAAAAAATAACCTGTACTGTTAGAAATTAGGAGTCATAATAAGACATCAGATGAAGACATTTGAAGTAGAAGCAATAAGAATAAAACAAAGATACACCAGAATGATAGATAGAAGTGAACGTTAAAAACACTGAGGGCCTGATTTACTACGATCGCAAATAACAGGCACAAATGTGCTTGCTCGCGCTAAAAAATGCGTGTGCTATCGATTTGCGTGTCACGGGTGATTAACTAAGATTGCTGCGCAAATGACAACAGGCGCAAAGTCTTGGAGACCACCTTAATTAAATGTGGATTTTGCGTGCGCTACTGGTTGTCGTCATGGAGACAGTACACTGTAAAAACCTCTGTGGGATCCACCAGCACTAATGAATATGAAGTTGTTCTTTTTCCACTCCGAGGGGTGAATAGGTATTCCTCTGTTGTTGTTTATCAGTGGTGAAGTGTGTTATTAGTGAAATAAATAGCTTCTCTGTTTATGTCGCTCTGTATGAGGAATGAAAACTTTTAAGACCGTGGGCCTAATAAAAAAAACAAAACAAAAACAAAACAAAAACATCCGCTTATGTAGAAGGTTCAGGAGTCCAGTCACAACACCGTGGACAGTTTGTGTGTTGGTGTGTGTGTGTCTGTGACAAGGTTATAATAGTTTTGGATTTTTAATTATAGTTTAGTTTTATTTAGTTTTGACTTTTTTTCTCTAATTCAGTTAGTTTTAATTTGTTTTTAGAGCAGGTTTGCTAGTTTTTATTAGTTGTCGTTTTTTCTGAAAGCTTAGTTTTAGTTTAGTTTAGTTTAGTTTTAATATTAGTTTCTTTTTTTTCATATATTTTATCTTCCTCGTCATCCTATTCAAAGAAATTTGTGAGGTTACCCTGGACACTTTATTTGGGGGTGGGGTTAGGGCGGCTCTGACTGAGCACAGACACAAACGTATGTTCAGTATGATGGTTAAATTCCCTATAGCAGGTTGGAGGGGGTAATGTAGGTGGGGGTGTGATCCATACACAACGTCACTTAAGTGAAAACAAAACTGAAACTTTCCATACTTTCACCGCTGGCCTCCTGACTTCTACACCCCCCCTACACCGCTGATCTGAGATGAAATTTTCACATGTTCTATCCTATATCAACACTGACAAAGATGAAAATGAAGGGAATTTTATCCATAATTTTTATAGTTTTAGTCAGTTTTGTAAACACACAATACAGTTTCAGTTAGTTATCGTTTTTTTTTTTTCTTTTAATTACAGTTTTTATTTATTTCAGTTAATGAGAATGTTTTTACAATTCTAGTTTTTGTCATTTCATTAGTTTTCGTTAACGATAATAACCTTGATTCCAATTTTCCATTTTTCCTTTCTCGATTTTATTACGAATGACAGGATACACGAGGTTTTTCATTTATGAATATCAAAATGGAAATCGAATGGCTGCCACATAGACGGACCCAAAATGGTCCTTCAGGAGCCTCGAGGGTCTGAGCCCTGACCTGACAGTTCATTAGGCGTCAGTGGAAGGACTGGAGTGTCTTCATAATCGGTAAAACCACCACAGACTAACCAGAGGGTAGACATCAAACAAACAGCAAAGAGAAAAAGTCCCATCAACTTCAAATGTTGATGTTGGATAAAAGTCTAATGGATTCATTTTTGTGTCAGCGTTGAAGTCAAATGGGAAGTTGTTTTCATTCCAGTGTTTGTTGGACTAATGGTTCAAATGCTCAGAGTCTTGTGTGAGTCTCGTGTGAATGTGAATTCCACGTATCCCTATCACTGCCACATGTGACTGTGTTCTGTCAGATTACAGATAACAACTCCTCAAATACTCTGAATTCCAACACAAACATAGTAACGTAACCTACTGTCATACCTGTCCTTTGTATTAGTGTTCGGTAGGAGCTAATGTTAAATGACAGTCACCTGTGAAACTGTGAAACTGTGAAACTGTAAACGTGTCTGTAAAGAGCAGCTATAGAGAGCAGGTCAAGACCACACACAAAGACCCAAAAGGGTTTTAGATCCAACCTCAGCCCTTCAGACAGAAACCTGATTTATTTAACATTATTAAACCTGATTTATTAAACCTTTTTAAACCTTCTTTATTTAACCTTTAACTTTATTAAACCTGATTTATTAAACCTTAAACTTTAATTAACCTGATTTATTAAACCATTAACCTTATCAAACCTTATTTATTAAACCTTTAACCTTATTAAATCTGATTTATTAAACCTAAACTTTATTTAACCTGATTTATTAAACATTTAACCTTATTAAACCTTATTTATTAAACATTATTATAATTATTATTATTATTCAAATGTATTCCCAGCTTTGACATGAGGTGCCAAAGAGCGGCTGTAAGTTCTCAACCAGAAAAGCCTCCTGATAATTACCCATGGTGCATTTGGATGTTACATCACCAAACCGTGATGCCACAGGGCTTAACTCCGCCCACTCTCCTGAACTGTCACTCAAGTTAAGTCAAATTTAGAATTTACTAAGTTAGTTAGACAAGGATTTTCAAATTAATTAATTTATTTTTTCGTATTGAGACATCTTGAACGTTTTTTTTGTGTATTTTTGTTGTGATACTCTAATACTATATGTGTTTCTGTGTTATGACAAAGTAATGAGTTGTTGTTGTGACACAGAATAACGTTAGCGCAGGGGTCTCAAACATGCGGCCCAGGGGACAAATGCGGCCCGCCAAAGGTTCCTGGGATGTTTGTGCCAAGTGCAAAAATTTCACAGTCTTGAATTGCATTAAGCAAAAAAAAAAAAAAAAAATTAGCTTGACTTAAGGAAAAAAAATCTTGAATTAAGCAAAAAAAAAAAAAAAAAAAAAAAAAATCTTCTATTAAGTAAAAAAAAATCTTGAATTAAGTAAAAAAAAATCTTAAATTTAGCAAAAAAAAAAAAATCTTGAATTAAGCAAAAAAAAAAATCTTCAATTAAGTAAAAAAAAAAAAATCTTGAATTAAGCCAAAAACATCTTAAATTTAGCACAAAAAAAAAATCTTGAATTAAGCAAAAAAAAAAAAAAAAAAAATCTTCAATTAAGTACAAAAAAAAAAAATCTTGAATGAAGCCAAAAACATCTTAAATTTAGACAAAAAAAATAAATAAATAAAAAAAATCTTCAATTAAGCAAAAAAAAAAAAATCTTCAATTAAGTAAAAAAAATCTTCAATTAAGTAAAAAAAATCTTCAATTAAGCAAAAAAAAAAAAAAAAAAATCTTCAATTAAGTAAAAAAAAAAATCTTCAATTAAGCCCAAAAAAAAAAAAAAAAAAAAAAATCTTCAATTTCCAAAAAAAAAATCTTGAACAAAGCAAAAAATCTTGAATTAAAAACCAATATGATTAATATGATCTACAGTCAAATAATAACAGCAGAGTAACCGACAAAAAAGAATGACTACAGATTTTCCTCTTGGTTTGATGTGAAAAAAAATAATCTTACATTATGTCTATAAATAATGACAACTTCAATTTTTTTTACTTTGTTTTAGTGCAAAAAATAACATTAAATTATGAAAATACTTACATTTACAAACTATCCTGTAACAATAAAATGCGAATAACCTGAACAAATATGAACAACCTGAAATGTCTACAGAAAATTCAGTCCAGTTTGAACTCTTTTCTTCCTGTTCCTCAGTGTTTAGTGTCTGTAGATCTGATCCAGACTGCACATGGACTAATGAGAAGTGGAGGAAGAATATTGTTAAAATTGCACTTTTTTTTTTTAAAGAAATTTCAGTTCTTTCAGGTTATTCACATCTTTTTGTTGCATAGTTTATAAAAGTAAGTATTTTCATAATTTAATGTTTTTTTTCTTTACCTTAAACCAAAGACAAAAGTTTGCAGTTGTCATTATTTATAGGTTATTATGCTTTTATTTTACTGGTCCAGCCCACTGGAGATTAAATTGTACTGAATGTGGAACCCGAAAGCAAATAAGTTTGAGACCTCTGTGTTAGCAGAACAAATGGGCTGAATGACTTTACAGCACAGGTGTCAAACATGCGGCCCAGGGGCCAAATCCGGCCCGCCAAAGGGTCCAATCCGGCCCTTGGGATGAATTTGTGAAATGCAAAAATTTCACTGAAGATATTAACAATCAGTGGTGTCAAAGTCATTTTGATTCAGGTTCTATCCATCCATCTATTTTCTTCTGCTTTATCCGGGGCCGGGTCGCGGGGGTAACAGTCTAAGCAGGGATGCCCAGACTTCCCTCTCCCCAGACTCCTCCTCCAGCTCTTCCGGGGGGACCCCGAGGCGTTCCCAGGCCAGCCCACAGACATAGTCTCTCCAGCGTGTCCTGGGTCTTCCCCGAGGTCTCCTCCTGGTGGGACATGCCCGGAACACCTCCCCAGGGAGGCGTCCAGGAGGCATCCGAAACAGATGCCCGAGCCACCTCAGCTGGCCCCTCTGGATGTGGAGGAGCAGCGGCTCTACTCCGAGCTCCTCCCTGGTGACTGAGCTCCTCCCCCTATCCCTAAGGGTGCGCCCAGCCACCCTGCGGAGGAAACTCATTTCGACCGCTTGTATCCGGGATGTTGTCCTTTCGGTCATGACCCAAAGCTCATGACCATAGGTGAGGGTAGGAACGTAGATTGACCGGTAAATCGAGAGCTTCTCCTCTTGGCTCAGCTCCTTCTTCACCACAACCGACCGGTACAGCGACTGCATCACTGCAGACGCTGCACCGATCCGTCTGTCAATCTCACGCTCCATCCTTCCCTCACTCGTGAACAAGACCCCGAGATACTTGAACTCCTCCACTTGGGGCAAAGACTCCCCACTGACCCGGAGAGGGCAGACCACCTTTTTCCGGTCGTGAACCATGGCCTCAGATTTGGAGGTGCTGATCCTCATCCTGCTCGCTTCACACTCGGCTGCAAACCGCCCCAGTGCACGCTGAAGGTCCAGGTTCGATGAGGCCAACAGGACAACGTCATCTGCAAAAAGCAGAGATGAAATCCTGTGGTCCCCAAACCGGACCCCCTCCAGCCCCTGGCTGCGCCTAGAAATTCTGTCCATAAAAATTATGAACAGAACCGGTGACAAAGGGCAGCCCTGCCGGAGTCCAACATGCACCTGGAACAGGTCTGACTTACTGCGGGCGATGCGAACCAGGCTCCTGCTTCGGTCATACAAGGACCGGACTGCCCTTAGCAAAGGGCCCCGGACCCCATACTCCCGAAGCACCCCCCACAGGTTCCATCCACATACAGACAAATATAATCTCAAGTGGGTCAGTCCAGTAAAATACTATCGTAGGAACCTATAACTGATGACAACTGCAAATTTTCTCGTCTTTTTAGTGTAAAAAAAGGAAAATTACATGAAAATGTTTTCATTGACAAATTTTCCTTTTTCTAAAAATGTGAATAACCTGAATAAATATGAACAATCTGAAATATCTTAAGAGATTTAAGTGAAATTTTACCAATATTCTGCCTGTTAGTAAATATTTTGTGTTTTTTTAATTGTAAAGTAAGTTGTTCCGCGCATGTGTAAATGATAAAGTGATAAACTGAGGCAGAATATTGTTAAAATTGCACCTGTTTTTCTAAAGACATTTCAAGTTGTTCATGTTATTCAGATTTTTAAGGAAATGTTATAGATGTAAACATTGACATCATTTAATTTTACTTTAATTTCACTGTTATTATTTTACTGGTCCAGCCCACTGGAGATGTTATTGGGGTGAATGGGGCCCCTGAACTAAAATGAGTTTGACACCCCTGCTTTACAGTGCACAAGTGTACATTTAACCCATTCATTCACTCTTTGTTGTGAAATTCACTGTTAAAGTTGGACTCAAGTCCAGGCAGGTCAGATATTTACTCTTTGGAAGTGGGGGTTGTCATCAGTCAGCGCTGCAGGATGGCTCTTGGGCTGAACTGATAACCACGATAACATCATCTACCAATCAGACCGGGACATCAATAGTAACACTGACTACTGAAGGCTTGGCTCCAGATCACAGATAAACACAAGCCCAAACCTGCCGCTTGTGGAACTCCGAGATAACACGAGGAAGCCACAGCGCCGTTTTTCTTTTGAACTTGTAGATGGTGAACACAAAGTCCACAGCTGTCAGTCAGTACAGTAGAACAGTAGAAGAAGTAAAGGTGTGTTCTTTACAGTGGGACGCATCAGCTGACAGGTACAGAACGGCTTTGACTATGGAGAACAGCGGCCCAGGAAACCAGAGCCGACCGGGGGAATGTGGCCTTATCTGCGTCTCCCATCTGTGGCTTCAGATGTGTATCTACCTGTGACGAGCACATGGGCCTCAACGTGAACAACCAAAACCAACTCAACCTGTAGGTGAACGTCAAAGAGCCTGGGGCCGGAGGTGAAAAAGTCAACTCATACTTCAGCTGCAGGCTTCCACACCTCAGACCGACAGTGGGGTGCACAAACAGAAGAACGCTGTCAAATCTGGAGAAACTGGTGGTTGATTTGTTCCCAGAGCCGGAGTTTGACTTTTTTTGCAACTGCAAAAGGTAAAGAACTTCTGACATCTTTCTGACATTGTGTCAATGTATTTTCTGAGAGTTTCAACCCCAATGACATTCCACGCTCTCAGAAGCTCATTCCAGAGAGTTTCCTTAGAGTTCCCTTAGATTTCCCTTAGAGTTCCCTTAGATTTCCCTTAGAGTTTCCTTAGATTTCCCTTAGAGTTTCCTTAGAGTTCCCTTAGAGTTTCCTTAGATTTCCCTTAGAGTTCCCTTAGAGTTTCCTTAGATTTCCTTTAGAGTTTCCTTAGAGTTCCCTTAGAGTTTCCTTAGATTTCCCTTAGAGTTTCCTTAGAGTTCCCTTAGAGTTTCCTTAGATTTCCTTTAGAGTTTCTTTAGAGTTCCCTTAGAGTTTCCTTAGATTTCCTTTAGAGTTTCCTTAGAGTTCCCTTAGAGTTTCCTTAGATTTCCCTTAGAGTTTCCTTAGAGTTCCCTTAGAGTTTCCTTAGACTTCCTTTAGAGTTTCTTTAGAGTTTCCTTAGAGTTCCCTTAGAGTTTCCTTAGAGTTCCCTTAGAGTTTCCTCAGAGTTTCCTTAGAGTTCCCTTAGAGTTTCCTTAGACTTCTTTTAGAGTTTCTTTAGAGGTTCCTCAGAGTTCCCTTAGAGTTTCCTTAGAGTTCCCTTAGACTTCCCTTAGAGTTTCCTTAGAATTCCCTTAGATTTTCCTTAGACTTCCCTTAGAGTTTCTTTAGAGTTCCCTTAGAGTTTTCTTAGAGTTTTCCTTTGAGTTTCCTTAAAGTTCCCTTAGAGTTTCCTTAAAGTTCCCTTAGAGTTTCCTTAGAGTTCCCTTAGAGTTTCCTTAGATTGTTGCCGGGGGGGGGGCACTAAATATTAGAGTAAAATGTGAAAAGAAAAAAAAAAAGGACTGGACAGATAAATTTGTCGGTGAAATACTCTCAGTACCTTTGCCTTTACCTTTTGCAGCGGCAAGAAAGTGAAATTCAGGCTCTGGGAAAGAAAAAAACCCACCAGTTTCAACAGATTTAACCAGTGTTTTAATATTTTTGCACACCAATGTATGTTGTGAAATGAATTATTTGTAATATTCTGGCTTTACACAAGATTTTGCATCAGTTGGAGTTAGTTTTAAGAACTATTTAGTTTAAACTCTAGTGTTTATAAACTGACATGAACTGTCACCACTTCCTTATCAGAGAAACTTAAGTCACTTTCACACAGAGTTTCCAGGTCAAAGGTCAGATGGTGATTCCACCTGTTTTACCTCCATTGTCTCGAACAGAGGTGAGAGGCGGGACTTTAAACCAGCGGACCTGCGTTCACCGATCAAAGGGGCGGGGACACAGCGGATAGTGGGATGGATAAGTTACAGAAATACCCCGACCATCGGGTTAGGGTTAGGGTTAAGGTTAGGGTTAAGGCTGGGGTTAAGGTTAGGGTTAAGGCTGGGGTTAAGGCTGGGGTTAAGGTTAGGGTTAAGGCTGGGGTTAAGGTTAGGGTTAAGGCTGGGGTTAAGGCTGGGGTTAAGGTTAGGGTTAAGGTTAGGGTTAAGGCTGGGGTTAAGGTTAGGGTTAAGGGTTAGACATAAAAGCAGATCTTTACATTGGGTTTTTTCCCCTAAAAGTGCGGAAATCAAACACGGTTATCATGATAATTAGAATTTAAACGGTGATACTAACCATCTGCAATTTTACCGTGGTTTATCGTTATATCGGTAATCGTTACATCCCTAGTAACAACATACGACACAGGTCAGATAGAATGTCTACATTTATAAAGAAAGTTGCATTCCAGGTTCAGTTGTTCAAACTGAACCTCATCGTACGCTGACGTTGCAGATTTCAGCAGAATAATCCTCCTATTTCCCTGGAAGAGTCGGCGTTTGTTTCGTGTCTTCTGGACATTTTGGCAAAGTAGGTGTTTGTGGTCCACACTCCATCACAGACGGACCCGGATGGTCCACTATCGCGGTGACCTCTACACTGTAAAAGAAAAAAAAAAGAAAAAGTAAAAAACCCCAGCATTATTCCGGCAACAGGGGTGCCGAAAAAAATACTGTAAAATAACGGAAAATAGCCATCTCATAAAAATACGATAATTTTCCATGGTTTAAAATACAGTTTTTTGCCCTAACTTTACACGAGATTTTTCTTCTTTTCTTTTTTTTTTTTTAACTTTTTAATATTTAATAAAGAATATTTACATGTATTAAAACAATCAAATTACTTTTATCTATCTATCTATCTATCTATCTATCTATCTATCTATCTATCTATCTATATATATATATATATATATATATATATATATATATATACATATAAATAAATAATTTTCAGTGAGACTCAGTTGTCCAATCCACTGATAAAAACTGTATTTGGACAGTTTATCAGTGCTTATACATGTTATACATTCACAAAAATACACTTATTCAACATTTTTGTTGTGAAACCTCCTGTAATTACACAAGATATTTGTCAATTAACAAACAAGTCTGGTTAAACTGACAGAACAAATACTTCTTTAACGGTTAATTGTCAGTAATTTTATCTTGTTTTATTTATTTATTTATTTTTACAGTATTAAACTTTAAATTAACAGTTTAATCTCATAAATAGAAAAGAAATATTTGTGAAATTATGATACATTTGTAAATGTATTTTAACTGCATTTTTCTGTGAAAAAAGAAAAAAACTTCTTTTAAAAAATTGAAATTTTTTTGGTTATTCACAGTTACAGTTTTTTCGTGTTATTTTACATTTGACATATAAAATCACAGTCTGTTTTTGTAATTGTATTGATATTTTCCTGTATCTTAAAAATACAGGAAAAATCTGTAAAATAAACAGTGACAATTCTGTTAAATTACAATTTTTTAAATAAATAAATTAATTAATTAATTTTTTTTATTTTTTTATTTTTTTACAGTGTACAGGCGTCAAAGTCTCATTCCAAGGACATAAAAACACACCAATCACATGTTGGTTTGTTTGTCTGTTTATTTTGAATTTGCATTAAAACCAAACAACAAGAGAATTATATAAAAGGAAGTCCAACATTTGAAAAGGAGTGGGATGAAGTTGAATTTATAATCTTCTGCCCCCACCCCCCACCCCCACCTCATCCTCCAGCCTACCCCAAATTCCTACACAAAACACATCATTTCTGTACACATCAGGGATAGACTGTTTATTTTGCAGCAGCATTTCACATTAAAGTAAACTCATAACAATAATAAACATATTACAAACAAAAATAAACTATCCTTTCTATAACAATAATGCACAAGAAAATAAACTGTCCATTTCTTAGCAGGAGTATACTTATCAAAAATAAACTATATCCAATTTATAACAAATATCCATATAAAAAAACAAAAATATACTCATTGTAGCATCATTCTACACTAAAGAAAACAGAATAATTTCTACATTTCATTTCTGTAATTACATCCTCCTAATTTGCCCTAAATCCTACACAGTGAATTTAAGATGGTGGATAAAAAAGCCCAGGTATTACCCACCCAGTTCACTCAGGAAATATTTCCTTTAACTTATAGTTAATGATGCTGAGTCGATCAAAATGAAAGTCCTTTAGAATGTGTACTATTGTGATCACTTCACTTTGTGTGTGTGTGTTTGTTTGTTTGTTTGTTAGCAACTTTACAGGAAAACTCTTCCACCCATCTTTCCCACATTGTCCCCACAGATAAGCCTAGGCCCTGGGACCAACCCATTCCATTTTGGTCCAGTAGGCCAAAGTTCAAGGTCACAGCAAGGTCACAACATCTACAGTTTTCCTATTTCTCATCATTGAGCAATTTTCCAAAATTCATTAAAAAAAATTCAAAATGACTCCAATTAGTCTCCAGTTTGATCCACCCGTAGCTTAGAACAATATCTTGTATCTGGCACAAAACTGTCCACATCCACTGTGGAATGTGGACTCTGTGGACATTTACATTTAACACTGAAAATCCCATCTACCACTCATTTTTTATTTTAACTCAACAAATATTGATTGGAATTGAATCTAATTTGACATACACATGACTGGTACCAAGCTTCAACTTTGTATGAAATATCGTTCCGCTCCATTTCTGTTCCGTTACGTTCTGTTGACTTGTGTTATTTTTTATGCACCATTTTCATCATTTGTTTGTTTGTCTGTTAGCAAGATAACTCAAAAAGTTATAGAAGGATCTGGATGAAATTTTCAGGAAATGTTGATTCTGGCACAAGGAACAAAGGATTAAATTTTGGTGGTGATGGAGGGTGGGGGGGGGGGGGGGGGGTGGAGGGGGGCGCTGATCTGCCTTGGCGGAGGTCTGTGCTCTCTGGCTGCTTTTCTAGTTCCCTTTTGTGCACTGACTGTGAGTGAAGGAAAGGAAGTGAAATACAAAAAAGGTCCAAGTGCATCGGAGTCCGATGACACTGTTTCAGGAGCTGAAGAACATCATGAACGTACGTTTCTGTTGCGTTGACTGAAACACAAAATACAAGGTGAACAAGAATGTGAAAAATGTTTAAGTGGGTAGCATGTCTTTACAGGGGGAAGAAGAGAAATCTTTCAAAGTTTGTAGAAATCCTGTCAGAAAGTGCATTCCATTACCTGGAGAAGAGCTCCATGACCCCAGAGGGCGTCACACTTCTCATCAACACAGTCACGCACCAGCGCACACCCACACGGACCCATGAGGGCTGCAGAGAGCGACCCGACCGACCGGCTCCGTATCAGCCTCATCTGGACCAACGAACTGAGGAGAAGACGACACACGCTCAGTCACAGCCTCCATGTTCAGTCAGTGTGTTTTAGATCTGAGCGCGCTCAGTTACAGCCTCCAAGTTCAGTCTGTGTGTTTTAGATCTGAGCGCGCTCAGTCACACCCTCCATGTTCAGTCTGTGTGTTTTAGATCTGAGCGCGCTCAGTTACAGCCTCCATGTTCAGTCTGTGTGTTTTAGATCTGAGCGCGCTCAGTTACAGCCTCCATGTTCAGTCTGTGTGTTTTAGATCTGAGCGCGCTCAGTTACAGCCTCCATGTTCAGTTGGTGTGTTTTAGATCTGAGCGCGCTCAGTCACACCCTCCATGTTCAGTCTGTGTGTTTTAGATCTGAGCGCACTCACTCACAGCCTCCATGTTCAGTCAGTGCACAGTAAATTTGCCAGTGTAAAAAATGCAGTGTCAAAGTATTTTAATTCTGTCTGAGTTATTCCAACAATGGACAGAGTAAAATTTAATGAGATAACCTCCAGTGTTGGTGAAAATAACTGGAGTTAACAGAGGTTTTACACTGTCAGTGTCATATATTCAGTGTTAAAGTAAATCGACTCTCTCAAAGTTAATTCAACACCAATAAGAGCAAGATAGCATTCAGTGTTCAAAAATAATGACTCTGAAAAGCCCCGCCCACCAACCTCCGTGCTCAAACTGAGTGAGAAGTTGGACTCTGGCATCGCCATCTTCCTCGCATCGAAAAACTGCGTAAGTTTGTGTAAATAAGCTATTGCTTTTGTTATTTCATCCAAGCAGAATCTGTGCAAGAATAAAGTTACGTTGTTGTTGTCACTGTTGGGTACGTGTTTTCAAATACCGAACTTCAAATGGATAACAGGATATCGGGTCAGCAGCTTTCATTGTACATGTCATTTTATGTTTACTTTTAATCGCAATATTTTATTTTTACTTGGAATAAACTAGGAACAGAAATAATTGAGTCTTTTTTTCACCCCTGCAGACACTGGGACTATAGTTCATCACATGTAACGCTGGTAGGAGGCAGTTAGAAATCAACACTCTTTGGAGTAATTTATTTATCAACATGTTGCATTAAGTACGTTTAACACTGGAAAAGTTATTTCTTAACACTTAACTCTTCAGTGTTGAATGTGAATAACACTATGGGTGTTACTTCTCACACAGTGTAAAACTTGATTGACACTAATTAGTGTAGTGTAAAATATTAACTCTTACAAGAGTAAAGTTGACTCTGGAAATGTAACTCTATGTTCAGTGTAAATTTTACACTTTGTAGATAGGGACCATATGTTCACTGAGGTAGTGTTAAAATTAACTCTTTAAGTGTTATATAAACACTGGCAATTTTACTGTGTGTGTTTTAGATTTGAGCAGAAGCACCAGCACCGACCGACACACAAGACAACAACGCAAACACAACTCATGTCTTTAAGTATTGAGTATTTACTGGACTGAAGTACACAGTAAAATTGCCAAAAGATACAACAAAACTAAAATTAAAACTAAAACTAAACTAAAACTAAGCATTTAGAAAAAAATGAAAACTAATAAAAACTATCAAACCTGCTCTAAAAATGAATAAAAATGAACTGAATTAGAGAAAAAAAAAAGTACCAACTGAATAAAACTAAACTATAATGAAACATCCAAAACTATTAGAACCTTGGTAAACAGTAAAAAATACTCAGTAAAGTACAAATTCTCCCAAACATCCCTGAGTACAGTAGTGAAGAATTAGTACTTCATTATTATACAACACTGGAGTTTTATATATAATATCCATAGTTTGGCTTTGTATGGAAAAAATCACTGATTTGAGAAGAAGCAGAACTGAAAAGCATTATCAGAGTAATGATCTACTCACTTATTCATTTTCAACCTGAAAATAACTGACATGCAAAATAAAGTCATCAATCAGCTGATGTAACTGTAACTGTCAGAGCAGAGTGTGACCCAGAGTTTACCTGCAGGCACAGACGGAGCTGAGCTCTGACAGCACAAACACATGAAACCAAACACCACATGACGTCTGACAGCATTACACCCACTGCTGTTTAGGTTTGGGAACTTACTTTTTAATGTTTTTTTTCTTTTCACACATTTAACATTTTACAGTGATACAACAAACTGAAACAAGTGTTCAGAGAACGCAGACCTCCACCAAGCACCCTGAACGGTGTGCATGTGTGGATCCACTATTTCTTTCTAAATTAAACAGTTTCAAGGTTGTTCCACACAGCAGAAAAACTGTGGTCAAACATGGTAATACATTTTTATAGGTTTTACATTTTTATAGTTATAGTTTGATTGAATTAAAAGATTTGAACTACAGGTCTTCAGTCTGTAGTTTGTTTTTAATTATTCATTCATTCATTCATTCATTTTCTGAACCTGCTTTATCCTCACTAGGGTCACGGGGGTCTCTTGGAGTCTATCCCATCTACTTACAGGTGAAGGCGGGGCTCACCCTGGACATTTCACCAGTTCATCTCAGGGCTGAACATATACAGACAAACAATCCCTCATTCACACCTATGGACGATTTAGATGAACCAATTAACCTATCAGAGCATGTGTTTGGATGGTGGGAGGAGCCAGAGTACCAGGAGAGAACCCACGCAGACATGGGGAGAACATGTAAACTCCACACAGAAAGGTATTTATTCATAGAATTTTAATTTTAAGAGAAGATGATATTTCACGAATTGCATTTTTATGATTTTTTTGAAAATGGTGCATAAAAAATAACAAAGGTCAACAGAGCGTAACGGAAGAAAAATGAAGGAGAACGATATTTCATACAAGTTGAAGCTTGGTCCCAGTCATGTGTTTGTCAAATTAGATTCAATTCCAATCAATATTAGTTGAGTTCTAATGATAAATGTGTGGTAAATGGGATTTTCAGTGTTAAATGTAAATGTCCACAGAGTCCACATTCCACAGTGGATGTGGACGATTTTGTGCCAGATACAAGATATTGTTCTAAGCTACAGGTGGATCCAACTGGAGGCTAATCGGAGTCGTTTTGAATTTTTTTTATGAATTTTGGAAAATTGATCAATGATGAGAGATAGGAAAATTGTAGATGTTGTGACCTTGCTGTGACCTTGAACTTTGGCCTACTTGGCCCAAAATTGAATGGGTTGGTTCCAGGGCCTAGGCCTATCTGTGGGGAAGATTTGGGAAAGATGGTTGGAAGAGTTTTCCTGTAAAGTTGCTGACAAACAAACAAACAAACAAACAAACAAACAAACAAAGCAAAGTGATCACAATACCTCCTGGTGGAGGTCATGAAAGGAAAATAGATCAATAAAAATAAGAAAATCCAATGTTAAAAAAAATACAAAAATACAAAAACAATAGAGTCCTGTCAGTTTAGTCATCCAGGATCTGCTGTTTTATTCTAAATGTTAGATAAGCTCTAGAGCAGGACAACAGAACATCCAGACACTTACATTCATACACTGTGGAGTCAGAATATCATCAGAATGACCCAGACTATAGTCAGATCCACTCATTATCTATTCTGCACTTCATCCCAAAAGGGACCCCATATAATTTTTTTTATTTGTCCTATCTGTTATTGATTTTAAAAATCAGCTGTTCATAGTTGGTTATTTTAGTCATGTCCCCGTCTGTTCACTAAATGGTATTATTGGTTTTCCAGTACCTGGGTCCTGTTCTGCCCCCTGTGAGGAGGACCGGTCTAGACCACAACAGTAATTCCTTCTGCCCTCACAAGTTTAGCCTGATCCACAGACACTCCAGCGTATAGTCCGATCCACAAATACTCCACATATATCCAGAGTTTAGCCTGATCCAGATACTCCAGAGTGTAGCCTGATCCACAGATACTCCAAATATATTCAGAGTGTAGCCTGATCCACGGATACTTCATTTGTATCCAGAGTGTAGCCTGATCCACAGACACTCCACACATCTCCAGAGTGTAGCCCAATCCACAGATACTCCGTATATATCCAGAGTGTAGCCTGATCCAGACACTCCAGAGTGTAGCCTGATCCACAGATACTCCATATATATCCAGAGTGTAGCCTGATCCACAGATACTCCACATATATCCAGAGTGTAGCCCAATCCACAGATACTCCACATATATCCAGAGTATAGCCTGATCCATAAATACTCGACATACACCCAGAGTGTAGGCTGAGCCACAGATACTCCACATACATCCAGAGTGCAGCCAGATCCACGGATATCCCACATACATCCAGAGTGTAGCCTGATCCACAGACACTTGCATATATCCAGAGTGTAGCCTGATCCACAGACACTCCGCACATATCCAGAGTGTAGCCTAATCCACAAACGCTCCACATACATCCAGAGTTTAGCCTGATCCAGTTTAGCCTGATCCACAAATACTCCACATATATCCAGAGTTTAGCCTGATCCAGATACTCCAGGTTGTAGCCTGATCCACAGATACTCCATATATATCCAGAGTGTAGCCTGATCCACAGATACTCCAGCGTATAGTCCGATCCACAAATACTCCACATATATCCAGAGTGTAGCCTGATCCAGACACTCCAGAGTGTAGCCTGATCCACAGATACTCCAAATATATTCAGAGTGTAGCTTGATCCACGGATACTTCATTTGTATCCAGAGTGTAGCCTGATCCACAGATACTCCGCACATATCCAGACTTTAGCCTGATCCACAGACACTCCACACATCTCCAGAGTGTAGCCCAATCCACAGATACTCCGTATATATCCAGAGTGTAGCCTGATCCAGACACTCCAGAGTGTAGCCTGATCCACAGATACTCCACATATATCCAGAGTGAAGCCCGATCCACAGATACTCCACATATATCCAGAGTGTAGCCCAGTCCACAGATACTCCACATATATCCAGAGTATAGCCTGATCCATAAATACTCGACATACATCCAGAGTGTAGGCTGAGCCACAGATACTCCACATACATCCGGAGTGTAGCCAGATCCACGGATATCCCACATACATCCAGAGTGTAGCCAGATCCACGGATATGCCACATACATCCAGAGTGTAGCCTGATCCACAGACACTTGCATATATCCAGAGTGTAGCCTGATCCACAGACACTCCACATACATCCAGAGTTTAGCCTGTAACATACAGTATTTCAAATCCACAGTTGTACACAGACTTAACCTGACATTTATTGTAAATTTGACCTTTGACCTGTGGGAGTGGATGGATCCTTCTCTTGCTGTTTTCCAGCTGTGCTCTGGTTAAAAGGATACAAACGCACACATTATTTATCCACTCGTTTATTCTCATCACTTGTCACACTCATGTTTAAATCCACATTCCATCAAACTGAGTGGAACTGTCGTCTTCATCTACTGGACGTTCTGTTGGACGTCTGTGTCCATCTGTCTGTCTGTGATCACATCTGGACGCTCTGTGTCCATCTGTCTGTCTGTGATCACATCTGGACGCTCTGTGTCCATCTGTCTGTCTGTGATCACATCTGGACGCTCTGTGTCCATCTGTCTGTCTGTGATCACATCTGGACGCTCTGTGTCCTGCAGCAGATGAACTGGGGACACTCTAAACATGTCCCTCTGGTGGACACATGGCTGTACTACAGGTCCAACCAAAACCTCCACATAAACCTGAACTTTATAAATGAATCATTCTATAATAATTATTCATTCAACTGTTTGTGGACACTTTCAGTCACATTCTTCAACGTACAGACTTTCAAACGTTACAGTCAGTCTACAGACCAGTTTTGTGCCTCTAGTGCTTTGGTTTAGATCACAGGGGTCAAACATGAGGCCAAAGGGTCCAGACCAGGTCCAGACTGTTGGATGAATGTGTGAAATACAAAAATTAAACTAAGACATGAATAATCCTTTTAGTTCAGGTTCCACATTCAGACCAATTCAAACTCAAGTGGGTCACAACAGTCAAATATCATCATAATCATCTATAAATACTAATAATTCCAAATTTTTCTCTTTGTAAATGTAAATATTTTCATGTATTTACACTAAACAAAGTATAATTTTACAGAAAATGTGAATACCATAAACAAATATGAACAACCTGAAATATCTACATAGAAATCAGTGTAATTGTACTAATATTCTGCCTGTTATTAAATATTGTGTGTATTTGTAGATCCACTGTATCTGTACATTAAAATCAACATGTGTAAATGATAAACAGAATAGAATAGAATAGAATATATGTATAAATGATAAACTGAAACAGAATACTGTTAAAATTACACTTATATTTTTCCACTCATTTGTTCATATTATTCACATTTTTTTAAAGCATAGTTTGTAGATGTAAACATTTTCATAGTGAAATTTTACTTTTTCACTCTAAAACACAGATGAAAGTTTGGAGTTGACATTATTTCTATGTTATTGTGTTCTTATTTGACTGGTTGGACTCACTGCAGGTTAAATTCAGCTGAATGTTGAACCTGAACTAACATGAGTTGGACCGTCCAGTTTTAGAACAGCAGATCTGACATTAACCCTACGTTACAGCATCGTCAGGAGCACAGTCAGCCCTCACAGCAGAGGTCGGGGTGGGCCGACTTCAGCGCAGCAGAGTGTTTGACCCTTCATGACCCCAACACCACGACTGGAGCGGTGAGTCACTGGAGTCCAAAGTGGTCCAGAACCCCCAATCTGAGCCAATCAGACGGACTTACAGACCTTTAATATACGGAGATAGAACCAAGACAATGGAACAAACAAACTATATGACTGTGAGTTAGAATAGAATAGAATAGAATAGAATAGAATAGAACAGAATAGAATAAAGTAGAATAGAATAGAATAGAACAGAAGAGAATAAAGTAGAATAGAACAGAATAGAATAGAATAAAGTAGAACAGAACATAATAGAATAGAACAGAAAGTAGAATAGAATAGAAGAGAATAAAGTAGAATAGAACAGAACAGAATAGAACAAAGTAGAACAGAATAGAATAAAGTAGAATAGAACAGAATAGAATAGAAGAGAATAAAGTAGAATAGAATAGAATAAAGTAGAACAGAATAGAATAAAGTAGAATAGAACAGAACAGAATAAAGTAGAACAGAACAGAATAGAATAGAATAGAACAGAACAGAATAGAATAAGGCAGAATAGAAAAGAACAGAACAGAATAGAATAGAATAGAAAAAAGTAGAACAGAATTGAATAGATAGAATACAACAGAACAGAATAGAATAAAGTAGATAGATAGATAGATAGATAGATAGATAGATAGATAGATAGATAGATAGATAGATAGATAGATAGATAGATAGATAGATAGATAGATAGATAGATAGAAGGTGTTTTTGTGAATACTAATTGAAAACATGAAAGGCGTCCTTTGAAAAGCAGACAAATGAGAATGAGCCCAAACACAAACAGAAGAACCCGTTGTTGGCTGTTGTTTCCGTCAGTGTTCGGGTGTTATTGTCTCTGTGTGAAGACCTCGGCGTTCACAAAGTGTCCCTTGTGTCCTGGTCTGTCCGAGCAGAGGGACGGGCGTCCTCTGGCTCCGCCCCCTGAACAGTGGGACGGTTGAATGCACACCACAGTCCTGTTTTTTCCCTCGGCCTTCTGGGAAACACTCCAACACACAGAGGCTCGTTGTCCAGCGGCTTCAGCGGCGGCTCATCACTCTGGGTTCAGTCCAGTACAATACGGAACCGAACTACAGTCAGCACGGAACCGTCCTGTTTATGGATGGACACATGAACAACAACTGAATCAGCCTTTGACTCCATGGTCAAACACACGTCTGTTTGGACTTATGAGTTCAACACATTCACTGCATTTACTTCAGTTTTAATGCATTTGAGGGGAGTCGTCCAATAGTTTCATTTAGTATCATTTTAGTCTCAGTATGAGTCAAATCCAAGACTGATTTCAATCCAACACTCACACATAGTAACTCTGTACTGGTGCATGTTCTACAGGACGGACCAAAGCAACAGGACAAAAACCACATCAAATGACAACAAGACGACAACAATATGAAAAAGAATATGTACATGAAAATATTGACCCTTTGCACATTATGTCACGCTCTGTTTACGCCACAAACGAGCGCCATGATGGACGGCGGAAGTACCGGACTGCACACTGGACGGCAAACCGGCTAATATAGAATTTGATCTGAACGTTCTGGTTTTTGTTCATTTTTTTAACCCTGCTTTCCACGTCCAGTGTTTGCACACAACAGTTCCATCCATGGTTTCAGCTGGTTCCAGACAGCCTGGATCTGATGGACCTGATACTACAGATAGAACAGCCTCTGTTTGGGTCCACAGCATTAGCATTAGCTCCACCTAATGTTAGCTAGGTGGTAGACTGGGTTAACTCCTATGATCCACTGTGTTCCAGTGTGTGTCATCAGTTCCTTCAGTATCAGCTCTGCTGTTGGAGTGTCTGCCTTTGGACCAGCTCCACTATGTTCTATAAATACTGTTCTTGTCCTGATGCTGTTCCATATGTTCTAGTGGTGGAACTGTACATATGACTGTGTGTAGACAGTAGAACAGCAGACACTTCAACAGCAGAGTGTCATGCGTCGTCCTTTATGTTGATTTAGTTGTGGGTTTTTGTCTTTTCCTGTTTTATTTCAGTGATAGTAGTCTCCTTCCTGTTCTGTCTGCACTCTCTCAGTCTTGTCTCTGTCTTCCCTTTCCCTTCATTGTTTGCACCTGGTGTCTCTCTCGTTATTGTCCACACCTGTTTTGATCCCTGCCTCCCTTATATATTCTCCCTGCTCCCTTTGTCTCTTGTCAGTGCGTCGAATCTGTGATCTTGTGAAGAACGTCTCATGCTTAAGTATTTTTGAATCTTGCTCCTTGTTTAATCCTCTCAGGCTTTGTAGACCTTATAGAGTACGTTGTACTTCTCTTTTAGTTTATTAGAGTTTTCTCAGGTTTTTGTAGAGCATGTTGTGCTTCTCTTTTTGTTATCCTTTTTGTGCTTTTGGTTTTTGTAAAATAAATCCTTTTTTTTGACCACTGAACCTGGAGTCTCGCTGCATTTGGGTCCACACCTAGAGTCATGTTCTAACACAGAGCTAATACTGTAGGATACGGAGGACACACACTAACATTATTACACAGTGTTGGTTCATTAGAGCTGCTTTTGGTTCCAGTCTGTTTGAGTTTGGATGGCATGATGAGGAAACATGTTCAAAACATACACAGCTAGCTAGCTAACGTTAGCTGTATCTGACCTTTACCATTATGAGATCCATTCCTCTGCCGTGAGCGCAGTACAGCGACTGGGGAATCGAACCTGGGACTAAGAACTGGGATCATCCAGAGTGTAGTCTGCTTTAGATCACACCTGTGTATGGGGACACTGCATTTAGAACAGAATGGAACAGATCGTGTGCTTTAAACTCCGGTAGACTGGAGGATTTTGCCAAATCTGTAAACACATCAGGAGGCAGAAGGTATGGGTCTGTAGCTAGCCCTGCTATCGCTAGCTTCTCCAAATGGTGTTCTTTGTGCCATCCAGTAAGGTGAGTCACTTTCGAAGGACAACTCCAAAACTTTATTTTCAGTGCTGGTAGACATAATCTGTCGCTCATTCGTTTGTTGTGTCGCTTTTGCCGTCCACCACGGCGCTGAACCCCTAGTCACGTGATAACTGTGACGTCAGTGCAAAGAGTCAGTATGGATGTTTGTGACCATGCAAAACTATGTATGAGCTGGAAACGAAGTAAAAACACCCAAAATAAGAGGGAAACTGTAAAAGATGAATAACACCTCATTTAAACAAAAACACAGGACAAAAGAATGTCCTTTCTATTAAAAAGGATATAAGGCAGACATGTGAAGGGGACGCCTTAGCCCAGAGGACAGGGGGCATCAGCATCAGAACCAGAATCAGAATCCTTTATCAATACCAGGGGGAAATTATTGGGTGTTATTGTCGCTCCATTCAAGTAAAATAAGAAGTAGCAGGAAATAAATTAACAATACAACAAAAAACAGAAAAATAAATACATATACATATAAACATACTAGTGCGTTGACCCGTGTGGATCCACAGGTTCTAGATGTGGTCGTTTTTATGCTGTTGTGTATTCGTGCATGTTGTACTGCATTTGTCCAGCAGTCACCGCTACAGCGTTCTGTCCATAGCAACGTGATTGTAAGGATATTGGATTAAAAATGACTAGCTACCAAAATATTGGTCTGATCAACTTACCCAGATATTGAATGTGGAGATGGGACTGTTCCTCAACTGTAGGAACCAAACTGGACAGTTACAAATGTCTACATTTCTCAGAACTGCTCTAAATATACAAATATATATATATATATATATATATATATATATATATATATATATATATATCTATCAGGGGCATAGAATTGCATAAGGGATGTTAGGGACACGTCCCTGCCAATATCCATCCACTCCTGTGTTGTCCCTACCAATCCAACCGCTGTCTGTAGTGTTAACTCAATGAATATGGCACACAAAGGGTTAATAGTCGGTCTCTGCTAGAAGTTCCGCCTCTAACCTAATTATCACTCTCCGATTGGCTCTGCGGTTTTACTATGGTACATGTGATTGGCCGTCCCCGCTGTTACTCCATCTACTTGTAAAAGCTACAGTTACCCACTAGTGGGACAGGAAAAAAAAAAAAGTTGGACTGGACAGGAGACAGTTCGTATCTCCAGCCGCTTAGCGTAAGTTGTCAGCATGTTTGCATATGTTCTGCCTGGGTCACGTCAGCTAGACGGGTTTGAATATCAGAGGTGTCATTTACATGTACATTTGTACATGTGTCTGTTTGCATGTGTGTGTATGTGTGTCTGTGTGTGCAGGGCCGGTTCATGGCATAGGCTGATAACTGATAACAGGATCATTTATCATTAATTGTCTTAAAAATAAAGAAATGAGAGGAAAAAAAACAAAACAACCCCCCCCCCTGTAATTTCTCAGGTGAACTCTCCCAGACCGGTGCTCACTGAGCATGTGCAGAAGTGACAGAGACAGTGGAGCTGAATGACAGTCAGACAGGTGTAGAACTAAACATCCAGGTAAAGGATGGAGAGTTTATCACCATGAAAAGGCCTTCAAGGCCTGAGCTGCACAGTTTAGAAGAGAGAGAAGAGGAGGCAGAAAAGTAATCCAATTACAGAGGGATGTAAACTTTTATAATGTTAACAAACATTTGATGTTGCTAGTAACAGCTAGCTGAACTGAAATGAAGCAAAGTTGGCTAATAATGGAACTGTAGATGAATAAGAGATGAGAGATCTGCTGAGGTGTGTGGGTTACTGCTGAACTGGTTTGTACATGTTTCTGTCTGATTTATAAATGTTTCTATGTGGTTTACTGCTGGCTGCTTTGTGCATCTCCTCTCATGCTTCATGTATCTCCTCTTTGTGCCCCCCCCCATATGTATGTGTGTTTGTGTGCATGTGTGTGTTGTTTGGGGGGGGCGGGCACCAAATTCACACCTCGCCTAGGGTGCCAAAATGGCTGGAACTGACTGACTATGATTGTTTGCTTGTTTGATCAGCTCTGCATGACGTGAAATTATGATCAACTTTCAGGAGTGCTGCCTTGTCACTCACACCAATGTCAGAATCAAACCTGCTACATATATAGAAATAAATAAATAAATAAATAAATACATTTATATATATATATATATATATATATATATATATATAGATAGATAGATAGATAGATAGATAGATAGATAGATATACATATGCTGGTGCAGAGGTGAAGCAGGGACAGACGGACCAAAGCAGCACACACTAGTCCAGACAGACAGACCCATATGAGCAGAGGAGGAGCAGGAACAGACAGACGGATGGTCGGACAGATTCTACAGGGGTTTGGTGGTCGGACAAAGCCCCGTCCACATGAGGGACGGGGCAGGAGGATGATCACATGGCTCTGGACCCTCTGGTGCCTGTCGTCGTCGTCCTCACAGGTAAGAACAGAAGTGACGTCCTGTGGGTTTGACAGACGCAGACACAAACAGTCCTTGTGTCTAACACCGTCCGTCCTGTGTCTGTGGGACGGACAGCAGGAGCGGACACAGGACTCCTGCCATCATGAACTCCTCTGGGATTCTTCTGTTTATAATGAGCTGCTCCTCCTGGTCCTGGTCCTGGTCCAGGTCCTGGTCCTGGGTTATTCCTGGAACACAAGGTACAGTCTTCCAATGCCTTTGGTTTGTTTCAGCTCAGTTTACTGGACGGGTTGGATTTAATGTAGGATTAGAAATATTTGTACTTCTTTGCAGTTTAGATGTAAATACTGTCTGACTTTAGTCCAAAACACGCTGAACATATTCCAACTCAGAGGAAAGAACAACTAAGACTTTTATCTGAATAAAGAGGAGTGTCCTCAGAGGAACAGTGCAATAGTTTAGAATCTGCACAAATGAAATGGACATTATTATATATGTTATAATATTAAATTAATATATTGTATTATATTATTATAATATTGAAATTTGCTAAAATTTCCAAACTATACTATGTACAACTTTGTACAGTTTTTATTTTGTTTGGTTTTAGTGAGTTTAGAATGCATACAGATAGTTTTATTCAAACTATTATGAGGAAAGGTCTGTTTTTATGAATTAAAAAGGGTGGAATAAAAGAAAACCTGTATATGTGGTATTTCTATTTTACACATATACAACATGAACCACAAACTTTGGAGGAAACCAAAACAAAGTTGTTCGTATTCTGATTAACTTCATCTTTTATTGTTCATCATTCTTTTTAAATGGGTTTTATCCTTAGTCCAGTTTGTTGACGTTTTAGTTCAAACTAACGCTGTAATAAGCCTCTGTGCAGTTCCTCCATTTTCTAAAGTTTGTGAAACTCTTAAAGCAGCAGCATCTGCCTTTGGTCCCAGATGTTTGTCCATATGTGTCCCAGATGTTTGTCCACATGTCCCAGATGTTTGTCCACATGTGTCTCAGATTTTTGTCCTAATGTTTGTCCATAACTAATAGAACTAATATAGCTAATATAGCCAATATAACTAATATAGCTAATATAACTAATATAGTTAATATAGCTAATATAACTAACTAATGTAGCTAATATAACTAATATAACTAATGTAGCTAATATAACTAATATAGTTAATATAACTAATATAACTAATGTAGCTAATATAACTAATATAGCTAATAGAACTAATATAGCTAATATAGCTAATAGAACTAATATAGCTAATATAGCTAATAGAACTAATACAGCTAATATAGCTAATATAACTAATATAGCTAATATAACTAATATAGCTAATATAACTGATATAGTTAATATAGCTAATATAACTAATATAGCTAATATAACTAATATAACTAATGTAGCTAATATAGCTAATAGAACTAATATAGCTAATATAGGTAGTATAACTAATATCGCTAATATAGCTAATATAGCTAATATAGCTAATAGAACTAATACAGCTAATATAGCTAATATAACTAATATAGCTAATGTAACTAATATAGCTAATAGAACTAATATAAATAATATAACTAATACAGCTTTTATTTATTTTATTTGTGTGTTAGATCACTTAATTAATTAGTTGTAATCGGCAGAGGTCGCGTTAACCAAAAATATTCCGTCATTGACGGAATTTTTTTAAAGTGACAGAAAATTCTGAAGGCCGTCCTTCATTTTGACAGATTAAAATACTGAGGGTAATCTACCAAAGAAAGTTTTCACACAACACTGTGAACAGAACCTGTTCACAGGATCGTTGGTCTGTCTGTCTGTGAACAAGTCATCAAACAGTCCATAACAGCCTCCTACCTGCATAGAACCAACAGCACCTGCATAGAACCAACAGCACCTGCATAGAACCAACAGCACCTGTATAGAACCAACAGCACCTGCATAGAACCAACAGCACCTGCATAGAACCAACAGCACCTGTATAGAACCAACAGCACCTGCATAGAACCAACAGCACCTGCATAGAACCAACAGCACCTGTATAGAACCAACAGCACCACGGTTCACAACTACACTGAATACAACAGCAGTACTGCAGTCACATGACTCACCGCTGGTTCACCTGTAGTAGACCCCCTGTCCAGTTAGTCCACCTGTAGTAGACCCTGTCCAGTTAGTCCACCTGTAGTAGACCCCCTGTCCAGTTAGTCCACCTGTAGTAGACCCCCTGTCCAGTTAGTCCACCTGTAGTAGACCCCCGTCCAGTTAGTCCACCTGTAGTAGACCCCTGTCCAGTTAGTCCACCTGTAGTAGACCCTGTCCAGTTAGTCCTGTCCAGTTAGTCCACCTGTAGTAGACCCCCTGTCCAGTTAGTCCACCTGTAGTAGACCCTGTCCAGTTAGTCCACCTGTAGTAGACCCCCTGTCCAGTTAGTCCACCTGTAGTAGACCCCCTGTCCAGTTAGTCCACCTGTAGTAGACCCCCTGTCCAGTTAGTCCACCTGTAGTAGACCCCCTGTCCAGTTAGTCCACCTGTAGTAGACCCCCTGTCCAGTTAGTCCACCTGTAGTAGACCCTGTCCAGTTAGTCCACCTGTAGTAGACCCTGTCCAGTTAGTCCACCTGTAGTAGACCCCCTGTCCAGTTGGTGTCAGTGTGCATATTAATGAGTCAGTGTCCAGTCTTGTGTCGTTGTTTCGCTGACTTTAGCCAAAATCAGATGCTACTTTGCTAGCACAAACTGCGCAGACAGCTGAGTCTCCTTAGTTATTTTAAAGCCCAGTAAATGTGATGGCATTGATAAACAAAAAAGAGGGACTGATGCGGTGAAGGATGAAGGACAAGCAAGGAATCCTCCAGTTCTTCTTTCATTTGGTGTGTTCTATGTACGCATGTTCTACCTTTCATGTGTTATTTGATGGCATGTCCATTTGTTTTCAGATCTGTGGTTCATATAACCTGAACCCTAACCCTCAGTGCATGGGATTTGACACCGTGTGAACAAACACAAGTAAAGCTTATAATGTCTACAGATAACACACCAGTTAAAAGTGGCGTATATAATTATGCGAGTCATGATATCACGTTGGCTTATCAGCCAGCAGCAACTACAGCTGCTGCATCATTGAGATGTTTTTGAACATTAAATATTACTAAATATATCTCATTATCAGTAAAAAATAAAAAAAAAATTGAAATGACGGACAATAATATGTTATGAGGGAATTTTTACGACCCTGTCCGTCAAAATGACGGACAATAAAAATGTCTAGCACAACCTCTGGTAATCGGGGTGTGAAGGGCTCCAGGAAAACATGGGGCACCCCACCTTTAACCTGTGTTTACTTGCAGAACCCACAGAGCTCAAGTATCTGATTGAACCCCCCGTGTACGCTGAGGTCAGCGGTCGAAGAGGGGAGAACGTCACCCTGCCGTGCATGTTGAGAACCAAACCTCACCATTACAAAGTCAAATGGACCAAGCTGGAGCCGGAACGAACCGGCCCAGAGAACATAGTCCTGATATCAAACAGCCGTGCCTTTAAGACCTATGGCCTTCTGGGACCACGCGCCTCCCTCCGTAAAGCTCACGCCATGGACGCCTCCCTGCAGCTCAGCCATCTGGAGCTGGGAGACGGCGGGGGGTATCGCTGTCAGCTGGTCAACGGCATCGAGGACGAGAGCGTGGACGTCACTTTAACCATTGAAGGTAACGATCGCCAAAAACAGCTCCAGTAGGCTGAACATGAGCTGGAATAAAAACATGAGAGGACGAGGGTTTGTCTGTGTGTGGGAACAGAGGGTTTCATGGACCAGACTTCCACACCACTAACCTCCTCCAGGACGGAGCTGTGGTGGGGTCATGGAGGGATGGGAATTGAGAACCGCTTCTGTTTAAGAACCGGTTCCCAGTAGCTCAGTTCCTTGGAATCGTTTCCCTGCTTAACGAGTCTGCTTATGAATTCCACCTTCGTTGCACATGCGTGATGACATCACACGTACGCTGCATCGCTTCTGTTTAGAATGTAGCCAACATGGCGTCGAGGCAGAAACGCTCCACAGTATGTTTATATTTCAGGTGTACAGATGACACCAGGTCCACTAGGAATACTGGGAACACTGGGAATACTGTCAAAGCTTCTATTTGTTCAAAGGGGGAAATCCCTCCAATATGTGAAAACATTTGTCCACAGCATGAAATTCATTTACAGGAATGTCAGATCTTTTGCAGGGTTTACACTATGTGGTATCAGCTCAACTCGCCTCAACTCGGCTCGACTCGGCCTTTTTGCGTTTCCATTACGAGAAAGGACCTGGAATCTGGTACCTGGTACTAGTTTTTTGGTCTCACCTCCGCCGAGGTTCCAGGACTGGGGACCAGATCCTAAAAGGTGACGTGTGAACACTGCAGACCACTGATTGGTCAGAGTCATCTCTGTGACCCGCCGTTTTACAAAAAACAGATGCAGAAGTTGACAGTAAATATGTCGGTAGGTTAATCCACATGATGACAGCCTGTAAAACTACACCACGGTTTGTCGAGGAGGTTCAGACGTAAAAATTCAGCGTGAGCTTGACAAGACAACACACAACGAGTGAGTTTATCAACGACTGTCTGAGCAGATGACACAGAAGTAACAAACTGCATCGCTATGACTAGGGATGTAACGATTACCTGTAAAATGATAAACCGCGGTAAAATTGCAGACATTTAGTATTGCCATTTAAATTCTAATTATCATGATAACTGTGTTTGATTACCGCACTTTTAGGGGGAAAAACCCTATGTAAAGATCTGTTTTTATGTCAAATATTTGAGTATAGTTTTAATTTATTACAATTTTAATTTTCTGTGCCTAATATTTGGAACCAATATTCACTTTTAAAGTCTTTGAAAAGGTTTGTTAAGCATCTTTGTGTTATTTATGCAATAAATTATTTACATTTTTCAAATGGGATTTTATATTTTTTTTGTGTTTTTTGTCCTTTTATATTTTTATAGTAGGTTAAAGTGAAACTAAAAAACTAAGCATTTACACAAAAAAAGAAAACAAATAAAAACTAGCAAACCTGCTGTAAAAGTGAATTAAAACTAACTGAATTAGAGGGAAAAAACATCAGAACTAAGTAAAACTAAACTATAATGAAAAATCCAAAAGTATAATAACCCTAACCCTAACCTGGACCCACAGGTAGTCCTAGTGCATGTGCATGTTTCATTGCATGTTTCGTCCTCTCGTAGGCTGCTTTAATGTGAGTCTCTACACCAGGGGTCTCAAACATGCGTCCTGGGGGCCAAATGCATCGCACCAAAGGTTCCAATCCGGCCCCTGGGATGAATTTGCAAAGTGCAAAAATTTCACCGTCAAGGCTGTGGAACTCATTTTAGTTCAGGTTCAATATGATCTCAAGTAAAATAATAATAACCTGCAAAAAATAATGACTCCATATTTTCTTCTTGGTTTGATGTGGAAAAAAAAAAAAATTACATTACGCCTATTAATAATACAAACTTCAAATTTTTGTCTTCTGTCGTCTATCTGCAAAAAATAACCTTAAATTATGAAATATTTACATTTACAAACTATCCTGAAACAATAAAATGTGAATAACCTGAACAAATATGAACAACCTGAAATGTCCAAAGAAAATTCAGTCCAGTTTGAACTCTTTTCTTCCTGTTCCTCAGTGTTTAGTGTCTTTGTAGATCTGATCCAAAATGCACATGGACTAATGAGAAGTGGAGGAAGAATATTGGTAAAATTGCACTGATTTTTCTTCAGAAATTTCAGTTTTTTTCAGGTTATTCACATCTTTTTTGTTTGGATAGTTTATAAAAGTAAGTATTTTCATAATTTATTTGTTTTTTTTTGCAGTAAAACAAAGAAAAATTTGCAGTTGTCATTATTTCTAGGTTATTCTGTTCTTATTTTACTGGTCCTGTCCACTGGAGATCAAATCAGGCTGAATGTGGAACCTGAACGAACATGAGTTTGAGAGCCCTGCTCTACTGTCTCTAACCCTAACCCTCTGAAGGTGTTCCACAGGGTCTGGACCTCACACACTTCAGATCTTCACAGCCATGACCCAACCTCTGGGCTGTAGGACTTGAATCTCAGTGTTTTACACGACGGACTGCTGTGATTTGTGGAAACACGAGGTTTGGTAAAACTATTATGTGTTGAAATCTAAACCCTGACCAGGTTTTTTCTGCTTCTAGGAGTCGTGTTCCCGTACCAGAGTAAAAATGGACGCTACAGATTTACTTTCCATGAGGCTAAACAAGCTTGTGCTGAACAGGATGGAACTTTAGCCTCATACAATCAGCTGTACAGAGGTAGTCCAACAAATATACATTATATGTATTATGACAAATATTGACCATAAATGATGCCCATGTGTGTGGATGAGTTGACTGAAGGCTGTGTTCGCAGCCTGGACCGAGGGTCTGGACTGGTGTAACGCAGGTTGGCTCCGGGATGGAACCGTTCACTACCCCATTATTCAACTGCGACCTGCCTGTGGGGGGGCGCTGCTCCCTGGGATCCGCAGTTACGGACCAAAAGACAAAAACCACGACCGCTTTGATGCTTTCTGCTTCACCTCACTGGCATCTGGTAAGTTTTGGTCTTGTGTGTGTGTGTGTGTGTGTGTGTGTGTGTGTGTGGGGGGGGGGGTTATCGTGTTACAGTGGGGTTCCAGTCCAGGTTAACCTTAACCCTGCTTCTAATAACCCTAACTCTAACCTTAACCAAGGTTATTGGGGCGGCTGTGGCTCATGTGGTAGGGCAGGTCATCCAATAACTGAAGGGTTGGTGGTTCGAATCCTGCTCTATCCTAGTCAGTCCGTTGTGTCCTTGGGCAAGACACTTCACCCTCCCTGCCTCCAGTGCCTCCCACACTGGTGTGTGAATGTTTGGTGGTGGTCGGAGGGGCCGTAGGCTGTGGCTACAGATGTAGTTTACCACCACCAGAGGGAGAATGTGAGAGCGAATGAGTAATGGGTCAATAATGTAAAGCGCTTTGGGTGTCTAGAAAAGCGCTGTATAAATCCAATCCATTATTATCGTTAACGAAAACTAACAAAATGATGACAACTAGAACTGAAAAAACATTTTTGTTAACTGAAATAAATAAAAATTTTAATTAAAAGAAAAAAACAATAACTAAGTAAAAGTGTATTGTGTGTTTATAAAACTAACTAAAACGTATAAAAATGATGGAAAAAATTCCCTTCGTTTTCGTCTTTGTCAGTGTCGGATTGATTTGAAATCAATTTATGTCGTTCTAGCAATTTTAGCTAGCGGCACCATACGACACTTTTTGGTCCGTCACTTGTGTTCACTTGTGGTTTCCAGTCGTCTTCTGGTCCCCACTCTACCTGGAAACATGGAGACGAAAGTTGGGAGAAAGCAGCAGAGTCCTGTCTGGGATTTACTTGAATACGACGACAGAGAAGAAGAGAAAAGAGACGACTGAACTAAAATTAATACTAAGACTAAACTAAAACTAAGCATTTAGAAAATAACGAAAACTAATAAAAACTATCAAACCTGCTCTAAAAACGAATTAAAACTAACTGGATTAGAGAAAAAAAATCAAAACTAAATAAAACTAAACTATAATGAAAAATCCAGAACTATTCGACCCTTGGTCCTGGTACATGTGCGTGTTTCCTTGCATGTTTCGTCCTCTCGTAGGCTCCATCTTCTTCGTCTCAGGCTCGTTCTCCTTCGTCCAAGCCCAACGTGCCTGTGAACAGCAGGGCGCTGACCTGGCCTTAGTCGGACAGCTGTACTCCGCCTGGCGTTTCCACAGCTATGACCAGTGCGACGGGGGCTGGCTGAAAGACGGGAGTGTCCGCTTTCCCATCAGCCACCCCAGGGAACGCTGTGGGGGGGTCCCTGAGGCGGGGGTGCGCTCATTTGGATTCCCTGACCAGAAGACACATGTGTATGGAGCGTACTGTTATAGGTAGAGATGTCTACACACATTTTACACATGTATGTCACATGTATGTCAGCATCATGACTGTGTCTACATGCACAGCATGTTCTAACCCTAAACCAGGGCTCTCAAACATGCGGCCCGGGGGCCAAATGAGTCCCGCCAAAGGTTCCAATCCGGCCCGTGGGATGTTTTTGCAAAGTGCAAAAATTCCACAGTCTTGAACTGAATTAAGCAAAAAAACAAACAAAAAGAAATTCAATTAAGTAAAAAAATCTTGAATTAAGCCAAAAAATTATTAAATTTAACAAAAAAATCTTGATTTAACAACTTCAAATTGTTGTCTTTGTTTTAGTGCAAAAAATAACATTAAAGTCTGAAAATATTTACGTTTATAAACTCTCCTGTAACAATAAAATGTGAATAACCTGAACAAATCTGAACAACCTGAAATGTCTAAAGCAGTGGTTCTTAACCTTGTTGGAGGTACTGAACCCCACCAGTTTCATATGCGCGTTCACCGAACCCTTCTTTATTAAAAAATATATGATTTTTTTCAAATTCAAGACACAGGCATATGTTTTACTGGTGCACAAAATGAACCGTGCATTAACATCACTGTGCTCAAAGAACAAAACCAATACAGTGCATGAACTTACAACAAATGACATACCTTTTCACAAAGACATGACCTTTTTTAATACTACCACACTGAAATGGTTTTAATTTTTAACCTTATGTATCCCAATAATGAACTTATTGTATTTATGCTATTTATCATTTTTAACATTTTAACACACACCCATCACCTAATTTCCATCAGGCTACAATAATAATGAATATTTACTGCAAATCAGTGTGACTTCTGCTGTTGTGTATATGTATGTGTAGGCCGTCAGGTCAGCCCGGTTTTCGTTTCATCTCGCTCCGAACTTTCCGAACCACGCAATTTTGACATAAAAAAAGATAATTACATGTAATGTATTAAAAAAAAGTTCTCGTTACTCCTTCAGTATTTTTGTGATCGTTGTTTTATTACGGCACTAGCTCAGCTTTAGCGTAATACGATTTCTCCATCCGCGACGGTGCGTCACTTGTCACATGATTGTAACTGACCAGTGCGATGACCGAAAAATGTAAACAAACGCTACACATGGCTGCCTCCGTGGTTAACAGGAAGTAGCAAAAGTCATAACAACGATGTGGAAAATACTCAAATAATTCATCGTCAGACGAGTGGAAGAGATTATAAACACTTCCGGATGTGTTGTAGTGCTATAAGCAACAACAATACACCACAAATATTGGATGTCAATCAGAGAAAGAGTCTCCGAAGCCGTTTGTTTACATACACGGACCTAGCCCGACACACACACACCTGACTAATGAGTCCAGTGTGTGTCTTGACCTCCGCCGAACCCCTGAGACTGACTCACCGAACCCCTAGGGTTCGATCGAACCCAGGTTAAGAACCACTGTTCTAAAGAAAATTCAGCTGAATTTGAACTCTTTTCTTCCTGTTCCTCAGTGTTTAGTGTCTTTGTAGATCTGATCCATAATGCACATGGACTAATGAGAAGTTGAGGCAGAATATTGTTAAAATTGCACTGATTTTTCTTAACAAATTTCAGTTTTTTCAGGTTATTCACATCCTTTTTGTTTGGATAGTTTATAAAAGTAAGTATTTTCATAATTTAATGGGGTTTTTGCACTAAAACAGCAGAGATAGGTAGAGTAGCCAAGAATTATACTCAAGTAAAAGTACCGTTACTTTAGAAAAATATTACTCAAATACAAGTAAAAAGAAGTCATTCAAATAATTCCTCAAGTTAAAGTAAAAAATTACTTAATGAAGTAACATTATATTTATTGTTCTTTTAAATTCAACAATTAATAAATGAAATGTTAAAATAAAATATAGAAAATATCTATGGGAACATTACAGCTAGTTACAAATATACCTGGTAATAATCATTGTTGGTTCCATCACATTAATATCTAGTCTGCTTTTATGGAGGCAGATACTGTGCATGGTTTTCTGTTTACTTTTACCAGTTAGCCTAGATATCTTTGAACATATTTTCTTTTAACTTCTTTAACTCATGTGAATCGTGAGTTTTTGGCAGAAGTCTTTCTAACAAAACAAAACAAAACAAAACAAATGGTTCGTGCTTTAACAAATGACCAAAAATAAAAGTAAGGAGCGGAATGTACGTCAGTGTAATAGAGTAGAAGTAGCGTTTCTTCATCTTAAATATACTTGAGTAAAAGTAAAAAGTATGTTGTATTAAAAGTACGCTTAAAAGTACAATTTATGTAAAAAGTTACTTAAGTAAATGTAACAGAGTAAATGTAATGCGTTACTACACACCTCTGTAAAACAGAGACAAATATTTGGAGTTGTCATTATTTCTAGGTTATTCTGTTCTTATTTTACTGGAGATCAAATCAGGCTGAATGTGGAACCTGAAAGAACATGAGTTTGAGAGCCCTGCCCTAAACCCTAAACCCTAAACCCTAAACCCTAAACCCTAAACCCTAAACCCTAACACTCTAACCCTAAACCAAGGGTGTCAAACTCATTTTCTTTCAGGTTCCACATTCAGCCCAATTTAATCTGAAGTGGTCTGGACCAGTAAAATAATAACATGATAACCAATAAATAATGACAACTCCAAAGTGTTTTAGTGCAAAAAATGACATTAAATTATGCCAATATTTACAAACTATCCAAACAAAAAGGATGTGAATAACCTGAAAAATGAAATTTGTAAAGAAATATAAGTACAATTTTATCAGTATTATGCCTCGACTTATCATTTATACATGTGCATTTACAGATCACATCTACAAAGGCACAAAACATTTAGTAACAGGCAAAATATTGTTAAAACTGCACTTAATTTTCTTTAGACATTTCAGGTTGTTCATATTTGTTCAGGTTATTCACATTTTATTGTTAAAGGATAGTTTGTTAACATACACATTTTCATAATTTTGTTTTTTGCACTAAATCAAAGAGAAAAAATTGGTGTTGTCATTATTTATAGGTTATTAGGATATTATTTTTGAGTTCGATGCTTGCACTTTGCAAAGTCATCCCAGGGGCCAGATTGAAACCTTTGGTGGGCCGGTTTTGGCCCCCGGACCATATGTTTGACACCTGTGCTCTAAACCAGGGCTGTCAAACTCATTTCAGTTCAGTTCCACATTCAGCTAAATTAGATCTGCAGTGGGCCCAACCAGGAAAATAATAACAGAATAACATATAAATAATGTCAACTCCAAACTTTTCTCTGTTTTAGAGCGGAAAAAAGTAAATTTACATTTTGAACAGGTTCACATCTGCAAACTATTCTTTCAAACAATGTGAATAACATGAACAAACTGAAAAAATAAGTGTAATTTTAACAACATTCTGTCTCAGTTATCATTTCCACATGTACATTAGAACTTGCAGATCACAGTGGATCTACAAACACACAAAACATTTAGTAACAGACAGAATATTGGTAAAATTCCACTTGCTTCTCTTAAGACATTTCAGGTTCTTAACATTTTTTGTGAAATTATACATTGTTTTAGTGTAAATACATGAAAATATTTACATTTACAAAGAGAAACATTTAAAGTTTTCACTATTTCTATATTATTAGGATAAAATTTGACTGGTCCTGCCCACTTTAGATGAAATTGGTCTGAATGTGGAACCTGAACTAAAAGGATTGTTAATATTTTAGTGTAATTTTTGCATTTCACAAATTCCTCCAAAGGACCGGACTGGACCCTTTGGCGGGCCAGATTTTGGCCCCCGGGCCACATGTTTGACACCTGTGCCCTAAACCTTTGTGTCCTTCCTTACTCTGAAAAAGAAAAAAAATACTAATAAGTTGTTTCTATGAAAATGAATGAATGACTGAATGTACAGATAATGAATATTCCAGTACCAAAGGTGAACTCACACCATCCCACTACAGCAGCTACTACTAATATCAGTGACCAAAACCCTTTGGTTTAACGGGCAGATGGTTTTCATTCTAAACATAAATGTGGATTTGATTTTATCAGAGGATCTTTGTCTGTGTCAAAAACCTGCAATATAACAATCAGATTAGATGGACTTTTGAAATTGCAGCTGTGTACATGTCCACAACATCCTCACCTCACTCTAACACAGGGCTCTCAAACTCATGTTCTGTCAGGTTCCACATTCTGCCCCATTTGATCTGCAGTGGGCCGGACCAGTAAAATAATAACAGAATAACCTAGAAATAACGACAACTGACAATTTTTGTTTTTGTTTTAGTGCAAAAAATAAATAAATAAATAATGAAAATACTTACTTTTATAAACTATCCAAACAAAAAAGATGTGGATAACCTGAAAAAACTGAAATTTCTTAATAAAAAAAAGTGCAATTTTAACAATATTTTGCCCCAATTCATCATTAGTCCATGTGCATTCTGGATCAGATCTACAAAGACACTAAACACTGAGGAACAGGAAGGAAAGAGTTCAAACTGGGCTGAATTTTCTTTAGACATTTCAGGTTGTTCATATTTGTTCAGATTATTCACATTTTACTGGTACAGGATAGTTTGTAAATGTAAATATTTTCATAATTTAATGTTATTTTTTGCACTAAAACAAAGACACAGATTTAAAGAGTGTGTTATTTATAGGCCCAATGTCAAAATAATAGCCTAATAACCTATAAATAATGACAACTCCAAATTTTTGTCTTTGTTTTAGTGCAAAAAAAACAAAAAAAACAATGAAATTATGAAAATGTTTACTTTTATAAACTATCCAAACAAACAAAACCCTGAAAAAAACTGAAATTTAAATAAAAGAAATGTAAGAAAATCTAGTGCAATTTTAACAATATTCTGCCTCAACTTATAATTTCTCCATGTGCATTCTGGATCAGATCTACAAAGACACTAAACACTGAGGAACAGGAAGAAAAGAGTTCAAACTGGACTGAATTTAATACAGACATTTCAGGTTGTTCATATTTGTTCAGGTTATTCACATTTTATTGTTACAGGATAGTTTGTGAATGTAAATATTTTCAGAATTTAATGTTATTTTTTGCACTAAAACAAAGACAAAAATTTGAAGTTGTTAATTCAAGATGTTTTGCTAATTTAATTTAAGATTTTTTTTACTTAATTTAAGATTTTTTAAATTATTATTATTATTACAAGGTTTTTTCCGTAATTCAAGCATTTTTTTTTTTGTTTTTTTGCTTAATTCAATTCAAGACTATGGAATTTTTGCACTTGGCACAAACATCCCAGGGGCTGGATTGGAACCTTTGGCGGCCTGCATTTGGCCCCCGGGCCGCATGTTGGAGAGCCCTGCTCTAACCCTAACCTCACCAAAGGTCTAAATCAGAATATGAAAAGGACATGAGACTGGTCCTGTTCAGAACGGTGGTAGAATGGGGTTCATGCAAACAGAGTCAGTGTGACCAAATGGTGCAGCTTTTCAGAATGTGCAGATTAACAACAGAAATGTCCCAGAAAAATAACCACGAAAACCTCAGAGCTCAGCGTCAGGGTCACAGTCTGTCACAGTTAGGGATGGGAACCTAGAACCGGTTCTTCTTCAGAACCGGATCCCAATAGCTTGATTCCTTGGAATCGTTTGCCTGCCTGTTTAACGATTCTGCTTCTTGATTCCACCTTTGTTGCGCGTGCGATGACTTCATGCGTATGCTGCATTGTTTTGGTCAGAAGGTAGCCAACATGGGGTTAAGGCAGAAAAGACAGAGGAAAATATTATAATAAGTGATAAATCACTTTAGAAAGGTCAAAAATAGAGAACATTTCATGTGGGAACTGCCGTAAAAGTAGTGCTGAGTCTTTATGGATTCAAATACTGTTGTTTAAAAAATCATGTTGGTTGTAAATCCTGTGTTTAAGATTTGTTTTCTGTCTTTTTTTTTAATAGCTTGATGTAAATAAACAGACAAACAACACATAACTGACAATGTGTCTGAAGTCTTCTGTGATGGATCAGTGTAGAAACAGAGCTCATCCATGAAACCAGGGCCGTCAAACTCATGTTAGTTCAGTTCCACATTCAGCTGAATTAGATCTGCAGTGGGCCCAACCAGGAAAATAATACCATAACAATATATAAATAATGTCAACTCCGAACTTTTCTGTTTTAGAGCAAAAAAAGTAGATTTGCATTATGAACAGGTTTACATCTACAAACTCTCCTTTCAAACAATGTGAATAACACGAACAAACTGAAAAAATCAGTGTAATTTTAACACTGTTCTGTCTCAGTTTATCATTTCCACATGTACATTATCATTTACAGATCACAGTGGATCTACAAACACACAAAACATTTAGTAATAGGTAGAATATTATTAAAATTGCTCTTATTTCTCTTTAGACATTTCAGGTTGTTCATATTTGTTCAAGTAATTCAATTTTTTTTGCAAAATTATGCTTTGTTGTAGTACACAGGTGTCAAACATGCGGCCCGGGGGCCAAATCCGGCCCGCCAAAGGGTCCATTCCGACCCGTGGGATGAAAGTGCAAAAATGAACCTGAACAGTCCAGGTTGTCCAGATCCTTTTGGTTCAGGTTCCACATACAGACCAATGTGATCTACAGTAAAACTAACAACACAACAACCCAGAAATAATGACAACGATAAATTTTCTTTGTGAAAAATTATGTGGAAAAACTTTAGGTGAAAAAAATAAGATTACACTGTGAAAATATTTACATTTACAAAACTATTCTTTCACAATAAAATGCAAATAAATACATAAATGAAAACAAAGATGAACAACCCCAAATGTGCAATTTGAACAATATTCTGACTGTTACTAAATGTTTGGTGCATTTATGGATCCACTGTGATCTGGAGTTGTGTTCATAATAAGAGATGAAATATTGTAGAAATTGTTCAAATTTTAGTTCCAAACTCCGAAATTTGAACAATATTCTGCCTGTTACCAAATGTTTATGGAACATTGTGTGTAAATGTACATGTATAAATAATAAATCGAGGCAGAATATTGTTAAAATTGCACTAATTTTTCAAATGACATTTCTGTTTTTTCAGGTTTTTCACATCTTTTTGTAAAATGAAATATTTTCATAATTTAAAGGGTTTTTTTTGTACTAAAACAAAAAGAAAAACTTGGATTTGTCATGATTTCTAGGTTATTAAGTCATTATTTTACTGGTCTGGCTCGCTTGAGATCAAATTGGGCTGAATATGAAACTGAACTAAAATGAGTTTGACAGCCCTGTTTTAGTGTAATTACATGAAAATATTTACATTTATAAAGAGAAAAATTTAAAGTTGTCATTATTTCTATATTATTATGATCATATTTGACTGAATCCTGCCCACTTTAGATTGAATTGGTCTGAATGTGGAACCAGAACTAAAAGGACTGTTAATATCTTAGTGTAATTTTTGGATTTCACAAATTCATCCCAGGGGCCGGATTCGCCCCCGGGCCACATGTTTGACACCTGTGCATTAAATGAACCTGTGAGTATGATGCCTTCACTGACCCACGTCAACATGAGAAGAGCCCAGTTATCGTCAGTCACTGATGGAATCGACAGTATTCACACAAAAGCACAACACAATAAGAACCATTAACGTCCAACACAGACATATCTGTTTCAGTTTAGTGATCATATTTGTTCACTTAACCCTTTCATGCATAGTGGTCAGTACAGTGGACAGACATTCTCCAGCTGTTCTCTTGTATATTCATTGGTTTAGTTGTTTTAATTCCATGTCCTCCTGAGACCCAGCAGTGCATTTTTGTCCTCTGTAGGGACTAAAGTTTGACAGTTTTAATAAAAAAAAAATTTAAAAAAATGCTGTTCGTTGCAAAGACATTCCATTAAAAAATAAATGAATGAAAATAATTTTAAAAATGTATCTGAAAAAACTGTTGCATTATGTAGTTTCCAATCAAGATGACTGTTTAATGTAAAAAAGCTAAAGATTTTCACTTTACTGGATCTTAAGAGGAAATCTACCAACACAATGGACGCTCATGCACCATCTACACTGACAGTCAGACCATGACTGTAACTTTGCTGTTCTTGATAAACCTGATCTGCACTAACATGTTTGAATGTAAATCAACTCCTAATTCTCTCAAACAAAAAGTTTTGGGTTTTTTTTGCGTATTATCTCTATTACTAGTATTAGACTATGACAAAATGTGAGAAAACATCAGATTAGCAGCATTAAAAATGTTTTTATTTCATAGTTTTCTCACAGTTTATCACTTTATGATGATGGGTTTTAAATATGTGTGTCTTCGCTTCAAAAATTTAACTCATGCTGTCCAGCTGAGTGGACATTTTTGTAACTCCATGAAAAATATGTTCATAAAAAAATTC
>NC_043972.1:58543108-58586612 GCF_902148855.1 Sphaeramia orbicularis
CGGCCCCACCCCCTATAGTGACCCAACAGCGACCGTATTTAAATGAATACGACGTTGGATGTCGATGCTTCTTCAGACTCAACCGATGTTTTCACTTGTGAGCTGTGTACGAAAAAAAAGGAGTTGCTAAAACTACTTTTTCAAGCTATAGTTTGTAAAACTACTGCCATGATGATGAACTCCTTGTGGGTTTACAAACTACACTTGCAAAGTCGTTTCCCCAACACTGTGTTTTACAATATGTCATTAATAAGTGGAAAACATGCCTTAGATGAGCCACTGTCATTAGTTCTGACCCTGATCACACAAGTCCACTCTGAATCTACCCAAACACACGTAGACTACATACAGATTAGAAATAATAAGAACCACAGTACATGGTATAAGAGGCGTGTGAATAAAAAGCACCAGAGAACATGGACACACAGGTCTACACTGTCCCATGGACTGGACTGGTTATTATCTGTTCATACGTTTCCACGATCAACTCAAACTAAAATGAACACTGGATGTGGAACTGGTCTAGTTTGTAAAACTGAACACCTTCATGTTTGGGTCCAGTTACAGAGTGAGTGATGTTCACTGATCCTGTATCAGAGTGGGTTTGGACCTGAAGCTCCGCCCACTCACTTCCACGTAGACCTGTCAGTCAAACTAAACCCAGAGAAGATCAAGTCATTACCAGTGACAGAGATTCCAACTTTAATATGGGTTTAAAACAGACACAAACATGTCGTCTAATGTTGGACAAATATGAAACTACATTCACTTTTGACTCATGGACTCAGATTTTCAACTTACATTGTGTTCTTTGATTTCGTCCATATTTGGGTTCTCGTACCGTTCTATGACTGTGGTTTGATATTATTTAAACATGAATGGTACAGAAGGAATGACCGCAGCAGGTTTAGACATCCCACTGACTGTCCCAGAAGGGTGGGCTGCCCCCCCCCTCTGTGGACGCATCCACAGAGTCCATGACGTCCACATCCTGAGACGGAACTGAGGTCACAGAGGTCACAGGGGTCACAGGGGTCACAGAGGTCACAGGGGTCACAGAGGCACCTTTCCTTACATGGACTCTTTCTGGGAACACAAAAACACACACAGCTAAAAACAACCGACAGCCTGAACTTGAATTTGTCTCCACATAAAATCAGAGATAGGGATGTAACGATTACCGGTATAACGATAAACCGCGGTAAAATTGCAGGCAGTTAGTATTACCGTTTAAATTCTAATTATCATGATAACCGTGTTTGATTACCGCACTTTTCCGGAGAAAACACCTATGTCACAGGTGTCAAACATGTGGCCCGGGGGCCAAATCTGGCCCACCAAAGGTTCCACTCCGGCCCGCAGGATGAAAGTGCAAAAACTGAACATTCAAGGTTGTCAAAATCCTTTTGGTTCAGGTTCCACGTACAGACCAATGTGACCTCAAGTTAAAATAACAACACAATAACCCATAAATAATGACAACAATAAATTTTCTTTGTGAAAAATTATGTGGAAAAACTGAAAAAAATATTACACTGTGAAAATATTTGCATTTACAAAACTATCCTTTCACAATAAAATGCAAATAAATACATAAATAAAAACAAAGATGAACAACCCGAAATGTGCAATTTGAACAATATTCTGCCTGTTACTAAATGTTTGGTGCATTTATGGATCCACTGTGATCTGGAGTTGTGTTAATAATAACAGATGTAATATTGCAGAAATTGTTCAAATTTTAGTTCCAAACTCCAAAATTTTAACAATATTCTTCCTGTTACCAAATGTTTATGGAACACTGTGTAAATGTACATGTATAAATAATAAGTCCAGGCATAATATTGCTAAAATTGCATTAATTTTTCAAATGGAATTTCAGTTTTTTCAGGTTATTCACATCTTTTTGTAAAATGTAAATATTTTCATAATTTAATTGGGGCTTTTTTGTACTAAAACAAAATGAAAAACTTGGATTTGTCATTATTTATACGTTATTAAGTCATTATTTTACTGGTCTGGCCCACTTCAGATCAAATTGGGTTAAATACGGAACTGAACCAAAATGACTTTGACAGCCCTGACCTATGTAAAGATCTGCTTTATGTCAAATATTTGAGTACAGTTTTAATTTATTACAGCTTTAATTGTATATGCCTAATATTTGGAACCAATATTCACTTTTAAAGTCTGTGAAAAGGTTTGTTAAACATCTTTGTGTTATTTATGCAATAAATTATATACATTTTTCATATTGGATTTTATAGTTTTTGTGTTTTCTGTCCTTTTATGTTTTTATAGTAGGTTAAAGTGAAAAAAATAATAGACAGATAATATAGATGAAGTTGTGCTGAAAACAAAAGATACCAAACATGGGTATAGTAAACATTTGTTTATATAGTATATAAAGGCAAAATCAAAAGGACTGAAAAACAGACAAAATAGGCTCAGACCACTAAGGGTTAATATTTGAATGTTTCTGACACAGAAGGGACATTGTGCCAATTATTTTATTTTATTTGTTTTGTTTGTTTTTTTCTTTCAAAATACAACTTGGTTACATTATTTCAGTGTGTGTATCAGTACTTTCTGAACATTTTGAGCACAATTTCAATAATAACGTGATAATAATGATAACCATGATAACTTTGGTCACAATAACAGTGATATGAAATTCTCCTATATTTCCTACATCCCTAATCAGAGGTGACCATGTCCAACAGTCTGTACATGAACTGACTCACTTTGGATGCAGGTAATTTGTGGCTCCTCCCACCGGCCACCAGGCAGACATTTAATCACCGGGTTGAGTTTCTGCTCATAACCTTCCTCACAGTAGTATCGCACCTTGGTGTCGGTCTCGTATCGCAGACGGGTCTTCCCAAACACCTTTGCGTGGGGAACAGTGGGCGGCTGAGAACAGGAAGCTGTAGGAGGCAGAGGACCAACACCTGAGGGTTTACACCGAACACCTGAGGGTTTACACTGAACACCTGAGGGTTTACACTGAACACCTGAGGGTTTACACTGAACACCTGAGGGTTTACACTGAACACCTGAGGGTTTACACTGAACACCTGAGGGTTTACACTGAGGCTGAACACCTGAGGGTTTACACTGAACACCTGAGGGTTTACACTGAACACCTGAGGGTTTACACCGAACACCTGAGGGTTTACACTGAACACCTGAGGGTTTACACTGAGGCTGAACACCTGAGGGTTTACACCGAACACCTGAGGGTTTACACCGAACACCTGAGGGTTTACACTGAGGCTGAACACCTGAGGGTTTACACCGAACACCTGAGGGTTTACACCGAACACCTGAGGGTTTACACCGAACACCTGAGGGTTTACACTGAGGCTGAACACCTGAGGGTTTACACTGAACACCTGAGGGTTTACACTGAACACCTGAGGGTTTACACTGAGGCTGAACACCTGAGGGTTTACACCGAACACCTGAGGGTTTTACACTGAGGCTGAACACCTGAGGGTTTACACTGAACACCTGAGGGTTTCCACTGGGACTGAACAGGTAAGTCTTCACACTGAGGCTCTGCTCGGAGGTCTGGGTACTATGGATGTGAACATTTAGAACATACAGACCAGACTGGACCTGAGGGTCACTAAGGCCGTTAAGTCCATTCCATGAAAGCCAAAGCCAAATGCACTGGTACACAAATGTTTGGGATTGATCTGCTTCTGAGATCAAATTGGCCAAATCTTACAGGAAGTGGAAAACTAATGATCAAACTGATGATCAGCTCATGTCTAAACCTACACAGTGGAAGTGCTGCCGGATCTTCTTGGTGATTATCCACAGGTGCTCTATGGAAGCTTGTGGTGTGTCTAACTATTTAGAGTCCAAAAAAATCTGCATAAGCATACAAGACTTCAAAAAATATTCCAAGGCACACTGTAGGATTTGTGTAAAAATAAAATGCCTTTATTACTCCATGGCAGTCTTTTAAAATACAGCCTACGCGTTGCGACCTCTGGTCTCCATCAGGGCTTTTTTCACCAGTCTGGTGAAAAAAGCCCTGATGGAGACATCTAATCTGGCGTAACTTGTCTGGAACGCTACAAAGTTGTGAGTCATGGTTTAAAGTTGTGACTTGCGTGCTTAAAAACCTGCCTGGAACCCAGCACAACCCTCAACATTAATCTGAGCTTTTATGAACATCTACACGATCAGTGAATTAAATATAGACAAGTGTTCAGAGAACGCAAACGTCAGCCAAGCACCCCGAACGGTGTGCATGTGTGGATCAACTATTTCTGTTTAAATTCAACAGTTTACAGGTTGTTCCATACAGCAGAATAAGTTGAAGCTTGGTCCCAGTCATGTGTCTGTCAAATTAGATTCAATTCACATCAATATTAGTTGAGTTCTAATTTTAAATGTGTGGGAAATGGGATTTTCAGTGTTAAATGTAAATGTCCACAGAGTCCACATTCCACAGTGGATGTGGACAGTTTTGTGCCAGATACAAGAGATTGTTCTAAGCTACAGGTGGATCCAACTGGAGACTAATCGGAGTTGTTTTGAAATTTTTTATGAATTTTTGAAAATTGTTCAGTGATGACAGATGGAAAACTGTAGATGTTGTGACCTTGCTGTGACCTTGAACTTTGTCCTACTGGGACCAAAATTTAATGGGTTGGTCCCAGGGCCTAGGCCTATCTGTGGGGAAGATTTGGGAAAGATGGGTGGAACAGTTTTCCCATAAAGTTGCTAACAAACAAACAGACAAACAAACAAACAAACACAAAGCAAGGTGATCACAATACCTCCTGGTGGAGGTAAAAATACATGATTTATACTGAAAAAACACAAAACACAAATAATAATTGTATGATAAATGATGATAAATCACTGAGGAAAAGTTAAATATAGAGGGAAAAAGAGTATTTCACAGAGCCCCAAAAGTAGCACTGGGTCTTTATGGGTTAAGATCAGGGTTGGTCTGAATGTGGTACAACCAGAAGGGGCGGGGCTTCAGAGTGGAATGCCACAGGATTGGCTGTCTTCCAGTGAACTCACAGGCTCCCTTTTTGCAGGTGTAGGACAGGTGGTAGTTACAGGGCACATCGCTCCAGCGGCCATCATCATGCCACACCATCACCGCACAGTCCTCACCGGACAGGAAGTAGCTGTCGGGTTGACCTTTGTACCAGTTCTCATACAGCTAACAGAGAGAGAGAGAGAGAGAGAGAGAGAGAGAGAGAGAGAGAGAGAGAGAGAGACAGAGAGAGAGACAGAGAGAGAGAGAGAGAGAGAGACAGAGACAGAGAGAGAGAGAGAGAGAGAGAGAGAGAGAGAGACAGAGAGAGAGAGAGAGAGAGACAGAGACAGAGAGAGAGACAGAGAGAGAGAGAGAGAGAGAACGTTACCTTGGACAGGAGTCGAACATGTCATATGAACACAGTGACCACTAGTGGACGCTGATACTGAAGCCCACTCACCAGAGGGTTTCCATCGGACCAGCGGAAGTCTCCTTCGATGGTTCTGTCATTGAGTCCGATCCACTGATATTCTTTGTATTTGTCTGGAGATAAGACATGAGATACCAACACTGTAATGATCACACACTGTAATAAAAATCTATAATTTAACAGAATTTTCACTGTTTATTTTACAGATTTTTCCTGTATTTTTAAGATACAGGAAAATATTAATGACATGAAAAAAACAGACTGTGATTTTACATGTCAAATGTAAAATAACATGAAAAACTGTAACTGTGAATAACCACAAAATTTCAATTTTTTTAAAATAATTTTTTTTCTTTTTTCACTGAAAAATACAGTTAAAATACATTTGCAAATATATCATAATTTCACAAATATTTCTTTTCTATTTATGAGATTAAACTGTTAATTTAAAGTTCAATACTGTTAAAAAAAAAGAAAAAAAGAAAAAAAAAAGGAAATTACTACAATTAACCATAAAAGAAGTATTTGTTCAGTCAGTTGAACCAGACTTGTTTGTTAATTGACAAATATCTTGTGTAATTACAGGAGGTTTCACAACAAAAATGTTGAATAAATGTATTTTTGTGAATGTATAACATGTATAAGCACTGATAAACTGTCCAAATACAGTTTTTATCAGTGGATTGGACAACTGAGTCTCATTGGAAATCATTTATATATATATTTATAGGTCATTTGATGGTTTTAATACATGTAAATATTCTTTATTAAACATTAAAAAGTAAAAAAAATGTGCAAAATCTCATGTAAAGTTAGGGCAAAAAACTATATGTTAATTATGGAAAATTACCGTATTTTTATGAGATGGTTATTTTCCGTTATTTAACAGTATTTTTTCGGCACCCCTGCTGCCGAAATAATACCGTTTTTTTTGTGTTTTTGTTTTTTACAGAGTACTGTAGAACACACTGACAAAGCCTTTTTATGGACAGTTTTCATAATGACTCATGTTCATCAGACCGCTGTCATTCAACACTTTTTACAGTAGCTCTGAAATTTAATACTTCAAAAAATACAGTAAATTACAGCTGAAGAACCTTGGATACGTTTTAATACTCCATGTAGAACAGGGCTCTCAAACTCATGTTCTTTCAGGTTCCACATTCAGTCTGATTTGATCTGCAGTGGACCGGACCAGTAAAATAAAAACAGAAGAACCTAGAAATAATGACAACTGCAAATTTTTGTCTTTGTTTTAGTGAAAAAAACCCCATTAAATTCTGAAAATACTTACTTTTATAAACTATTCAAACAAAAAAACATGTGAATAACCTGAAAAAAACAGAAAATTCTTAAGAAAAATTAGTGCAATTTCAATGATATTCTTCCTCCACTTCTCATTAGTCCATGTGCATTCTGGATCAGATCTACAAAGACACTAAACACTGAGAAACAGGAAGAAAAGAGTTCAGACTGGACTGAATTTTCTTTAGACATTTCAGGTTGTTCATATTTGTTCAGGTTAGTCACATTTTATTTTTACAGGATAGTTTGTAAATATAAATATTTTCATAATTTAATGTTATTTTTCGCACTAAAACAAAGACAAAAAATTTGAAGCTGTCATTATTTATCGGCATAATGTAATATGTTTTTTCACATCAAACCGTGAAGAAAATCTGCAGTCATTCTTTTTTGTCGGTTATTCTGCTGTTATTATTTGACAGTAGATCAGGGGTGTCAAACATGCGGCCCAGGGGCCAAGTGCGTCCCGCCAAAAGGGTCCAGTTCAGCCCCTGGGATGTTTTTGCCAAGTGCAAAAATTCCACAGTCTTGAATTGAATTAAGCAAAAAAATGTAGCTTAAATTAAGGAAAAAAATCTTGAATTAAGCAAAAAAAACAAAAACAAACAAAAAAAATACTTCAATTAAGTAAAAAAAAATCTTGAATTAAGCCAAAAAAAAAAAATCTCAAATTTAACAAAAAATCTTGAATTAAGCCAAAAAAAATCTTCAATTAAGTAAAAAAATATTGAATTAAGCCAAAAAAAAAAAACCAAAAAAACTTCAACTAAGTAAAAAAAATCTTCAATTAAGCCAAAAAACATCTCAAATTTAACAAAAAATCTTGAATTAAGCCAAAAAAAATCTTCAATTAAGTAAAAAAAAATCTTAAATTAAGCCAAAAAAAAAAAAAAAATCAAGAATTAACAACTTAAATTTTTTTTTCTTTGTTTTAGTGCAAAAAAACCCATTGAATTATGAAAATATTTACAAACTATCCTGTAACAATAAAATGTGAATAACCCGAACAAATATGAACAACCTGAAATGTCTAAAGAAAATTCAGCACAATTTTAACATTTTTTCTTCCTGTTCCTCAGTGTTTAGTGTCTTTGTAGATCTGATCCATAATGCACATGGACAAATGAGAAGTTGAGGAATAATATTGTTAAAATTGCACTAAATTTTCTTACGTTTTTAAATTTAAATTTCAGTTTTTTTTTTTTTTTTTTTGGATAGTTTATAAAAGTAAGTATTTTCATAACTTAATGGGTTTTTTTTACACTAAAACAAAGACAAAAATTTGGAGTTGTCATTATTTATATGTTATTATGTTATTATTTTTCTGGTCCGGCCCACTTCAGATGAAATTTAGCTGAATATGGAACTGAACTAAAATGAGTTTGACACCCCTGCTGTAGATCAGATTGGTCTGTATGTGGAACCTGAACTAAAATGAGTTCCACAGCCTTGACTGTGGAATTTTTGCACTTTGTAAATTCATCCCACGAGCCGGATTGGAACCTTTGGCATTTGGGCCCTGGAGCGCATGTTTGACACCCCTGATGTAGAAGTACTGACTGTGTTAAAGGACGGTGAGTCTTTTTAAAGGGCCACTGTGTTCAAACCAACCACCCTCACATTCCTACGGTGGCTGAAAAAACAGCCACCAGAGGAATGTCAGATAAGCATCTTATCCCCCGTTACCAGACCAAATACCAACGCCAACTTCCAAACCACAACATTCACGAAGAAAAGCTGATACAACAGCAGGGAAGACATGAGAAACAGTTGTTGTGTCTATGATGGGACTGTGGAGGAGACACACAGAAGGCATGACACCAGACAAACATCCATTTAAGAGTCGAATGTGGGATGTTATGGTTCATACCCTGACCTCTGACCTCTGACCCCTCCATGCTCATCATATGTCAGTCTACTGTCTGAACACACAGTGGTCCCCAGAGACCACAGAAAGATCTGAAAAAAAGAAACTAAATGTACAGTGTGTCACACATCAGATCGTTCCATTGGATAATTAATGCAATGGTTGTTGTAGATACTTCATTCCTCACACAGCGGTAGTTGTGTTTGTTTACCTGCTTTAGTTTCAGCTTCTTCCTGTAGCCTTCGTCAGAAGCGTCACAGTGATGTCGCTGTGACGTGTCTTACAGGCTGCTCAGGAGGGTCGGCCAGACGAAGGCTACAGGAAGTAGCTGAAACCATTAAAGCAGGTAAACAAGCAAACAGCTACCCGTCTGAGAAAAGAATTATCGACAATAATTGTATGTGGAAGACAAGGTTCTAATAGCTTTGGATTTTTCATTCTAGTTTAATTTTATTTAGTTTTGACCTTTTTTTTATCTGATTCAGTTAGTTTTAATTTGTTTTTAGAGCAGGTTTGCTAGTTTATATTAGTTTTTGTTTTTTTCTAAATGCTTAGTTTTAGGTTAGTGTTAGGTTTGCCGTAGCTTTTCTCTTCTTCTCTGTCGTCGTATTCAAATAAATCCCAGACAGGACTCTGCTGCTTTCTCCCAACTTTAGTCTCCATGTTTCCAGGTAGAGTGGGGACCAGAAGACGACTGGAAACCACAAGTGAACACAAGTGACGGACCATCAAGTGTCGTATGGTGCCACTAGCTAAAATTGCTCGAGCGAAATAAATCGATTTCGTATCAATCTGACATTGACAAAAACAAAAACGAAGGGAATTTTATCCATAATTTTTATACATTTTAGTTAGATTTGTAAGCACACAATACAGTTTCAGTTAGTTATTGTTTTTTTCTTTTAATAATAGTTTTTATTTATTTCAGATAACAAAAATGTTTTTTCAATTCTAGTTTTTGTCATTTCGCTAGTTTTCGTTAACGATAATAACCTTGGTGGAAGACAGTATGAAACTCTACCAGACTGATGTAATGGTTACAGTTTCAGCTGCAACAAGTTTTTTATGCCTTTAACCCTTAACTTTAACTCATACAAACAGGTCATGTGGTCTAATGAGTCCAGACTGACCCTGGTCCAGAGTCATGGTGGGCCACCCTGTCCAAAAGTAACGTTAAGTCCAAAAGCCACATGGTATGTCCAAAAGTCACGTTATGTCCAAAATTCGATGTTACGTCCAAAAGTCACATGTTATGTCCAAAAGCCGATGTTACTGTATGTCCAAAAGTTGATGTTATGTCCAAAAGTCTCACGTTATCCCAAAAGTCACATGTTATGTCCAAAAGTCATGTTATGTCCAAAAGTCACATGTTAAGTCCAAAAGTCACATGTTATGTCCAAAAGTCACGTTATGTCCAAAAGTCACATGTTATGTCCAAAAGTCTCACGTTATCCCAAAAGTCACATGTTATGTCCAAAAGTCATGTTATGTCCAAAAGTCACATGTTATGTCCAAAAGTCATGTTATGTCCAAAAGTCACATGTTAAGTCCAAAAGTCACATGTTATGTCCAAAAGTCATGTTATGTCCAAAAGTCACATGTTATGTCCAAAAGTCACATGTTATGTCCAAAAGTCATGTTATGTCCAAAAGTCACATGTTATGTCCAAAAGTCATGTTATGTCCAAAAGTCACATGTTAAGTCCAAAAGTCACATGTTATGTCCAAAAGTCACGTTATGTCCAAAAGTCACATGTTATTGTAACTGAGTTAATGTATGTAGTGTATGATTCCACTTGTCATCTCACACTGTTATTGTATTAATTACAATTTTATTTAATCACCATTGAATGCAACACCCCTGCGGACTAGGGTGGTGAACCCCGGGGTGATAGCACCAGTTTGGCTGTGCTGTCCACCTGGTAAGTACACACATTGTTAGTCCCGTCATTATTTTACATTTTTTTATTTTAATTTCATATCTAAATGTTTGTATTACACCGTTATATTTGTTTAACGCTTAGCTCCCTGTCGGTTGAGCATATTCTTGAATGAAAATGACAGTATTCTTCATTATATGTTCATAACATGATTAATATGTGGTGTGTTAGCTAACTTAGATTTTTTTTTTTAGCTTAGCAGTGTGAGAACAAGGTTTGGGGGTTACTCATGAGACTGTATATTTTCCTGCCAGTAAAAAACGGCAGCTGTCCAAAGAAGATCGGTTTTGTCACATCTCACACAACGCACGAACACAGCCGCTACATTATGGCCTTCACATCTGCACCAGCGTTCTCCTTGAACCTTCGACCTGCTACACACTCATGTCTTCTGGCTCCTGGAGCTGTGACAAAAACACTCTGTCGTTTTATTCTCGACGCACCGTCAATGCAGAACTTTCTTCTCGTGCGGTGACTGAGAACTGTTGCATGATTGGACAGAAATTCAAAGTGGGTGTGGTTAATGCAGGACTTCCCACATGTTTGGGAGTTGAGTTTCTGGTGAAATATGAAACGTTTTGGCCAAAAACAAACTTGGTTCTCATTCTTTCCACCTCAAGAAGACAAACATGTAATAACCCTCAACTTTAATCTGAGCTTTAATGAACGTCTACATGATCAGTGAATTAAATACAGGGAAATATCAGATTTATACTGATAACATACAAAATACAGAGGATACTATTACGAATAAATGGTGAGAAATCCCTAAAGAAAGATTAAATATAGAGAAAATGTCATTTGGGAAGTGCCATAAAAGTAGTGCTGGGTCTGTATGGGTTAAAGGTTTGAATCCCTCTGTACATATTGAAGTGCCTACGAAAGGGTCTCAAACATGCGGCCTGCCAAAGGTTCCAATCTGGCCTGTGGGATGAATTTGCAAAGTCAAAAATTCTACAGTCTTGAATTGAATAAGGGAAAAAAAAAATTAGCTTGAATTAAGGGAAAATGTTGAATTAAGCAAAAAATAAAAAATAAAAAAATCTTCAATTAAGTAAAAAATTCTTAAATTTAGCAAAAAATATTGAATTAAGCAAAAAATCTTGAATTAACACCGTCAAATTTTTTTCTTTGTTTTACTGCAAAAAATAACAAAAATTCTCCAGTCAAGGCTGTGGAACTCATTTTAGTTCAGGTTCAATATGATCTCATGTAAAATAATAATAACCTGCAAAAAATAATGACTATATTTTCTTCTTGGTTTGATGTGAAAAAAAAATTATCTTACATTACGCCTAAAAATAATACAAACTTCAAATTTTTGTCTTTGTTTTAGAGCAAAAAGTAACATTAAATTATGAAAATATTTACATTTACAAACTATCCTGAAACAATAAAACGTGAATAAACTGAACAAATATGAACAACCTGAAATGTCTAAAGAAAATTCAGCCCAATTTGAACTCTTTCCTTCCTGTTCCTCAGTGTTTAGTGTCTTTGTAGATCTGATCCATAATGCACATGGACTAATGAGAAGCTGAGGCAGAATATTGTTAAAACTGCACTGATTTTTCTTAAGAAATTACAGTTTTTTTTCAGGTTATTCACAGCTTTTTTGTTTGGATAGTTTATAAAAGTAAGCATTTTCAAAATTTAATGTTTTTTTCTTTACACTAAAACAAAGACAAAAATCTGGAGTTGTCATCATTTATATGTTATTCTGTTATTATTTCACTGGTTCGGCCCACTGCAGATTAAATCAGGCTGAAATTGGCCCCTGAGGGAAAATGAGTTTGAGACCCTGTCCTTATGATACACCCGCTGCAGAAAAAGCTGTTAAAACAGGATGTAGGTTTCGTTGTTTGGTGTGAATGAGCTGTAAACATGTAGCTCACAGGTGTCAAACATGCGGCCCGGGGGCCAAATCCGGCCCACCAAAGGGTCAGGTCCGGCCCTGGGATGAATTTGTGAAATGCAAAAATTACTCTGAAGAAATTAACAATCCTTTTAGTTCAGGTTCCACATTTAGAACAATTCAATCTCCAGTGGACAGGACCAGTCAAATACTATCATAACATAAAGATAATGACAACTGCAAATTTTTCTCTTTGTAAATGTAAATATTTTCATGTATTTACACTAAAACAATGTATAATTTCACAAAAAATGTGAAAAACCTGAATAAATATGAACAACCTGAAATGTCTTAAGAGAAGTAAGTGGAATTTTAACAATATTCTGTCTGTTATTAAATGTTGTGTGTGTTTGTAGATCCACTGTGATCTGTAAGTTATAATGTACATGTAAATGATAAACTGAGGCAGAATATTGTTAAAATTACACTTATTTTTTCAGTTTGTTCATGTTATTCACATTGTTTGAAAGGATAGTTTGTAGATGTAAACCTTTTCATTATGTAAATTTACTTTTTTCGCTCTAAAACATAGAGAAAAGTTTGGAGTGGTCATTATTTATATATTATTCTGTTATTATTTCACTGGTTCGGCCCACTGCTGATCTAATTTAGCTGAATGTGAAACTGAACTAAAATGACTTTGACAGCCCTGGTGTAGTTTTTTACCGTTAATGTAGTCCTGCTCCTCCGGGGTCATCACAGAGATCAGATGTCCTCCACACATCCGACAGTGCTGCTCGGCCGCATCCCAACTCTGACGCTTGGAAAAATGACGGTAACAGAAGCCCTGAAACTTGTCCCATCCTGGATCACACAGCTCCAGGTCTGAAAAGGACACGGAGCAGATCTGTCTGAGAAAAACCACATCCACATGACAGTGGTTTTCCTCCACACACAGGAGAAGGTTCAGGCTTTTTCATCACTGACAGCCCCGTCACACCTGGACCTTTTCAGCAGCGTATGCCCACGTATCTACAGTTCTCTAAAACTGTGGGCCCCGACCTTTTTTATACTACGGACCAGTTTCATGCATGAAAATTTTCCGCAGATCGGGTAGAGGTTCAGGGGTGCCAATGACAAAAACCTTTCAGTTCAGAACATGTGATCTGAAACACTTACACTGTACATCAGGCAATTCCAGTGATTCAACAGCAGAATATCAACTAATTGATCAACTAGCTGATTGTTAAAGTGTAGATGATGGTGATATTAGGTTTTACAGGTATTATCTCCTATAAAAAATAAAGAATAAAATAAATAGATAATAATAATAATAATAATAATAATAATAATAATAATAATAATAATAATAATAATAATAATAATAATAAATTAAGAATAAAGTAAATAAATATATTAATACATTAATTAATTAATTAAAAATAAAAAAATAGAAATAAAAAAAATACATTTAAATAAATAAATAAATAAATAAAAAGAAAGAAAGAAAGAAAGAAAAAAAAATGAAACGAAGAGGTGAAAAGTGGTCGTCCAGAACACATCAAAATATATCAACATATGTCTACACATGTTGGAGATAAGTTCATTGTATGTTACACATACAATCAAAGCATTCATGGATTAGAAATAAGGTTTGGATCCATTTAGTTAGTGTTAGTGTTTATTCTATAGTTCCATAGATGGTACAGGTTTATAGTATTAGTACTAACAGTTACAGTACTAGTATATCCACTGGTAGTACTAGTATTTGTAGCAGTAGTATTAACAGTTATGTACGTTAGTTGTAGTTATTGGTAGTTTTATTTTAACAGTTCTAGTTCAGTTTGTTGTAAATCCGTGTCTCCACCTATTTCCTCAATCTCTCTCTCTCTCTCTCTCTCTCGCTCTCTCTTTAACTGGTCCTGTTAGATGTCTGTCCTCCAGGAGGCGGGCTCTGCTCCAGGTTTCTACCCGTTACAGGTGTTTTTCCTTACACTGTCCCCAGTCTTTGCTCCTGTTGGACTCTGTTGTTCCTGTAAACTGGTTTCACAGTCTGCTTTATTCCAGCTCTAAATGTAAAGTGTCATCAGATAACTTTTGAGTTAGCTCTGTATAAATACATTTGATTTGATGCGCTAGATCAGGAGTCACCAACTCAGTGCCTGCGGGCACCAGGTCGCCCACAGTGACTACGCAAGTCACCCACAAGCCTGTTCTAAAAATAGAACTAGTCCAGGTGTCTCCAAAGTTGCTCGTGATCTACCAGTAGCTGCCCAGGGGAACACAAAGTTGATTGGTCATTTGGTTGAACAGGTCTAAATTTCCACCCAGTCAAAATTACAAGTGTCCTGCCCCCCTCCCAAGATGAAACAGTTAACTAGCTGTCAATCAAACTTCAGCGTTGGTTTGTTGTCTGTCACTGGAGAGGGGCGGGGCCCAGGAGAAGAAGGAGGAGCCAGATGTCAGGTGTGAATTTAGAAAAGGTCAAATCCTTCAGAAACACAGCAGCACATGCTGGTGAAGTTTTCTTGTGTGAGTGACAACATTCTGTTTAATAATTTCGAAGTATTAAAAATGCTCATACAGGTGTGTATTATTGGTTTTTAATAATTCTATAAAAATATACAGGACTGTTCCATTTCATAATTTTTGACATAGTATTAAAATATTTAGGAATACAGCAGCAAACGCTTGTAATTTTTTTTTTTTTTTACTTTTGATTTTCTTGATAAAAGTAAAATAATAGTTTCATATGACCACTTTTTAAGTATTGTAAATGTTAAAACAAAGAAATATAAATAAATAAAATAATAAATAAAGAACACAATGTTACAAATGTATTATACAAAATATGCATATGTATGAAAATTAGCTCTGTAAATTAATGTTGCTAAATTAGAGCAGCCCTCCGGCAACTTCAGTTTGTAAAAGTAGCTTGCAGAAGAGAACAGGTTGTGACCCCAGCGCTAGACATTATCTCCATGTATTCTGACTTATGAGTAACATGTGTGAACAGGTGTCACTTTTGCAGACCTTACCTCCAGCTCATGGTCTGTGTGTAAGACATGTGACCTACACCAGTGTGTTTTAGCGTCCTCTTCACTCAGACCAAACATACTCGTACCTTATTGGACGTACGTCAGCATATTCTCCTAATGTGTCATACGTGGGCGTACGCTGGATAAATGGTGAAGGTGGGGGCGGGGCCTTTAGAGGCAGCGGATACTGAACCTGTCTGACACAGGTGTCCTCCATAACCAGGAAGACACAGGCATGTGGTCGGTCCACCGTCCAGACAGGTGCCTCCGTTCAGACAGGGGTTCTGCAAACACAGGTCTGACCAAAGAGACAGGACAGGAGGACGAGTTTAGGACAGGAGGACGAGTTTAGGACAGGAGGACGAGTTTAGGACAGGAGGATGACTTTAGGACAGGAGGACGACTTTAGGACAGGAGGACAAGTTTAGGACAGGAGGACGAGTTTAGGACAGGAGGACAAGTTTAGGACAGGAGGACGAGTTTAGGACAGGAGGATAAGTTTAGGACAGGAGGATAAGTTTAGGACAGGAGGACGACTTTAGGACAGGAGGACGAGTTTAGGACAGGAGGACGAGTTTAGGACAGGAGGACGAGTTTAGGACAGGAGGACGACTTTAGGACAGGAGGACGACTTTAGGACAGGAGGACGAGTTTAGGACAGGAGGACGAGTTTAGGACAGGAGGACGACTTTAGGACAGGAGGACAAGTTTAGGACAGGAGGACGAGTTTAGGACAGGAGGACGAGTTTAGGACAGGAGGACGACTTTAGGACAGGAGGACGACTTTAGGACAGGAGGACAAGTTTAGGACAGGAGGACGACTTTAGGACAGGAGGACGAGTTTAGGACAGGAGGACGACTTTAGGACAGGAGGACGACTTTAGGACAGGAGGACGACTTTAGGACAGGAGGATAAGTTTAGGACAGGAGGACGAGTTTAGGACAGGAGGATAAGTTTAGGACAGGAGGACGAGTTTAGGACAGGAGGATGAGTTTAGGACAGGAGGACGAGTTTAGGACAGGAGGAAAAGTTTAGGACAGGAGGACGAGTTTAGGACAGGAGGATGACTTTAGGACAGGAGGACAAGTTTAGGACAGGAGGACGACTTTAGGACAGGAGGACGAGTTTAGGACAGGAGGACGACTTTAGGACAGGAGGATGAGTTTAGGACAGGAGGACGACTTTAGGACAGGAGGACGACTTTAGGACAGGAGGACAAGTTTAGGACAGGAGGACGACTTTAGGACAGGAGGACGAGTTTAGGACAGGAGGACGAGTTTAGGACAGGAGGACAAGTTTAGGACAGGAGGACGACTTTAGGACAGGAGGACGACTTTAGGACAGGAGGATGAGTTTAGGACAGGAGGACGACTTTAGGACAGGAGGATGAGTTTAGGACAGGAGGACGACTTTAGGACAGGAGGACGACTTTAGGACAGGAGGACGACTTTAGGACAGGAGGACGACTTTAGGACAGGAGGACAAGTTTAGGACAGGAGGACGACTTTAGGACAGGAGGACGAGTTTAGGACAGGAGGACGAGTTTAGGACAGGAGGACAAGTTTAGGACAGGAGGACGACTTTAGGACAGGAGGACGACTTTAGGACAGGAGGATGAGTTTAGGACAGGAGGACGACTTTAGGACAGGAGGACGACTTTAGGACAGGAGGACGAGTTTAGGACAGGAGGACGACTTTAGGACAGGAGGATGAGTTTAGGACAGGAGGACGACTTTAGGACAGGAGGACGAGTTTAGGACAGGAGGACAAGTTTAGGACAGGAGGACGACTTTAGGACAGGAGGACGACTTTAGGAGGACAGGAGTAGGGCTGTAAGGAAATATCGGCTCTGGGATATATCGCAATATTTCATTTCACAATACTGTATCGATATTAAAAAGTACTGTATCGATATTTTTAGGTGTTTATTCAAATGCAGAAAACAAAAATGAACCTCCACAATATCTGCATTTGAATAAACACCTAAAAATATCGATACAGTACTTTTTAATATCGATACAGGATTGTGAAATGAAATATTGCGATATATCGCAAAACTGATATTTCCTTCCAGCCCTACCCCTGATAAACCATTTGAAGTCAGTCCTACTCCTTACCCACCTCCTCCACTCATCCCATAATAATCCGACACACTGACCTGAGGGGGCTCCTGGTCGTCCTGACGACACCCCCACCTCAGGCACAGACGCCGCCAGCTCCACCTGCTGCTCCGCCTCTTTTTGAAAGGACTCTGGATACGAGGTGGAAATGACGGCTGTGACATCATCTGTCCTGAGGGACGGATCTGAGCTGTCCTCCAGTGGACACCAGGTGCAGCTTCTACCTGAAGGATGGGCGGGGCCAGAAGGATGGGCGGGGCCAGGCTCATGCTCCTCTGCCACTGAGCCGTTCTCTGTAGAGACAGGACAGTCACATGGTTCCACTGGTCTACAGGTCACATGGTTCCACTGGTCTACAGGTCACATGGTTCCACTGGTCTACAGGTCAGATGGTTCCATTAGTTTACAGGTCACATGGTTCCACTGGTCTACAGGTCATGTGGTTCCACTGGTCTACTGGTCACGTGGTTCCACTAGTCTACAGGTCGCATGGTTCCACTGGTCTACAGGTCGCATGGTTCCACTGGTCTACAGGTCACGTGGTTCCACTGGTCTACAGGTCACATGGTTCCACTGGTCTACAGGTCAGATGGTTCCACTGGTCTACAGGTCACAAGGTTCCACTGGTCTACAGGTCAGATGGTTCCACTGGTCTACAGGTCACATGGTTCCACTGGTCTACAGGTCACATGGTTCCACTGGTCTACAGGTCACATGGTTCCACTGGTCTACAGGTCAGATGGTTCCATTAGTTTACAGGTCACATGGTTCCACTGGTCTACAGGTCATGTGGTTCCACTGGTCTACTGGTCACGTGGTTCCACTAGTCTACAGGTCGCATGGTTCCACTGGTCTACAGGTCGCATGGTTCCACTGGTCTACAGGTCACGTGGTTCCACTGGTCTACAGGTCACATGGTTCCACTGGTCTACAGGTCAGATGGTTCCACTGGTCTACAGGTCACAAGGTTCCACTGGTCTACAGGTCACATGGTTCCACTGGTCTACAGGTCACATGGTTCCACTGGTCTACAAGTCACATAAATAATGACGCCATTTTTTTCTCTTTCTAAATGTAAATATTTTTATGTATTTACACTAAAACAAAATATAATTTCACAAAAAATGTGAATAACTTAAATAAATATGAACAACCTGAAACGTCTTAAGAAAAGTCAGTACAATTTTAACAGTATTCTGTCTGGTATTAAATGTTTTGTGTATCTGTAGATCCACTGTGATCTGTAAGTTCTAATGTACATGTAAATGATAAACTGAGGCAGAATATTGTTAAAGTTACACTTATTGTTTCAGTTTGTTCATGTTATTCACATTGTTTGAAAGGATAGTTTGTAGATGTAAACCTGTTCATAATGTAAATTCACTTTTTCGCTCTAAAACAGAGAAAACTTTAATGTTGACTAGGGATGTAATGATTACCGGTATAATGATAAACCGCAGTAAAATTGCAGACGGTTAGTATTACCGTTTAAATTCTAATTCTCATGATAACTGTGTTTGATTACCGCACTTTTAGGGGAAAACACCCTATGTCAAGATCTGCTTTTATGTCAAATATTTGAGTGTAGTTTTAATTTATTACAATTTTGATTTTCTATACCTAACATTTGGAAGCAATATTCACTTTTAAAGTCTTTGAAAAGGTTTGTTAAGCATCTGTGTGTTATTTATGCAATAAATTATATACATTTTTCAAATCAGATTTTATGTGTTTTTTGTCCTTTAATGTTTTTATAGTAGGTTAAAGGGAAAAAAAAAAAATAGGCAGATGATATAAATGAAGATGTGCTGAAAAAAAAACGATCCCAAACATGGGTATAGTAAACATTTGTTTATATAGTATATAAAGGCAAATTTAAAAGGACTGAAAAACGGACAAAATAGACTCAGACCACTAAGGGTTAATATTTGAATGTTTCTGCAACAGAAGGTACATTGTACCAATTATTTTATTTGTTTTGTTTTGTTTTGTTTTTTTTTCAAAATACAACTTGGTTAAATTATTTCAGTGTGTGTATTAGTACTTTTTGAACATTTTGAGCACAATTTCAATAATACCGTGATAATAATGATAACTGTGATATGAAATTTTCATATCGTTACATCCCTAATGTTGACATTATTTATATATTATTCTGTTATTATTTTCCTGGTTCGGCCCACTGCAGATCTAATTTAGCTGAATGTGGAACTGAACTAACATGAGTTTAACAGCCCTGATTTAATCCAACCCATCTGAAGTATTGGAGCCACTGGTCATTTGTTGTTGTATTTTGTATTTATGTCTGTCTCATTCCAAACCCACTCACCGTGGACATCTGTGACGGCGTCCTCTGGGTCAGACTCAGTGATTGGACTGTCAGCGGTGGAGGGGGGCGGGCCTTCCAACCCAGGTGTGTGGTGTACCTGTGGGCTCAGCAAGGTTATTATCGTTAATGAAAACTAACAAAATGACGAAAACTAGAATTGAAAAAACATTTTCGTTAACTGAAACAAACAAAAACTATAATTAAAAAACAAACAAAAAAAAAACAAAAAACAAGATAACTAACTGAAACTGTATTGTGTGTTTACAAAACTAACTAAAACGGATAAAAATTATGGATAAAATTCCCTTCATTTTCGTCTTTGTCAATGTCAGATTGATACGAAAGTGATTTATTTTGCTCTGTGTGATTTATTTAGCTAGCAGCACCATATGGTCTGTCACTTGTGTTCACTTGTGGTTTCCAGTCGTCTTCTGGTCCCCACTCTACCTGGAAACATGGAGACTAAAGTTGGGAGAAAGCAGCAGAGTCCTGTCTGCACTGTAAAAAATGACTGTAGAATTAACACCAAAAAGTTGTAAAATTGCAACATAAAAAAACTGTAAGTGACAATACAATGCAAAGTTGTTTGTTTGAAAAGATTTTTGCATTAACAATTAAATCAAATATAGCTGTAGTTTTTACAGGAAGAGTATGTGAACAAAACCAGATCTGTATGTAGAAATGATGGATTTCTATTGTTTTTAGAAAATAAAACTGTAAATTGAAAAACTCTGTGGTAACATTTATATTGCAAGACCATAATGTTGAAATAACAGCCTATTTGCTTTATATCTATCTATCTATCTATCTATCTATCTATCTATCTATCTATCTATCTATCTATCTATCTATCTATCTATCTATCTATCTATCTATCTATCTATCTATCTATCTATCTATCTCTCTCTCTCTCTCTCTCTATATATATATATATATATATATATATATGTGTGTGTACAGGGTGGGGAAGCAAAATTTACAATATTTTGAGGCAGGGATTGAAAGACAGTGTATGACCAATTAGTTTATTGAAAGTCATGAGAATTTATTTGCCACAAGAAAATGTCCATAATAGAAAATGTTTTTATTCTATGTGTCCTCCTTCTTTCTCAATAACTGCCTTCACACGCTTCCTGAAACTTGCGCAAGTGTTCCTCAAATATTGGGGTGACAACTTCTCCCATTCTTCTTTAATAGTATCTTCCAGACTTTCTGGTAATAGTTTTGCTCATAGTCATTCTCTTCTTTCCATTATAAACAGTCTTTATGGACACTCCAACTATTTTTGAAATCTCCTTTGGTGTGACGAGTGCATTCAGCAAATCACACACTCTTTGACGTTTGCTTTCCTGATTACTCATATGGGCAAAAGTTTCTGAAAAGGTATGGATAATAGTGTTAGGTATGATTATGACATCAGTATATGTTTGGTTTCAAAACAACTGACAGTAGTGCCTGCTGAGAAAAAACAACTAAATGTTCATTGTAAATTTTGCTTCCCCACCCTGTATATATATATATATATATATATATATATATATATATATATATATATATATATATATATATATATCTCATAAAGTAAACATTTAACAATGTACCATTTTAAATTTGTAAATGAATGGGTTGGTAGAGTGGCTCGTCCAATAACCAAAGGGTTGGTGGTTTGAATCCTGGCTCTGACTGTCCATATGTTAAAGTGTCCATGGAAGACACTGAACCCTAAATTGCTTCCAGTCAGACCTGGTGGTTTTGTAAACTGCTTTGGACACCATGAAGGTGTAGAAAATGTGCTAAATAAGTGCAGTCCATTTACCATTTAAATCCAATATTAATTCTACATGTTTAAAATGTTAAATCTACATGTTACTCTGTAAATATGTTTACAGTTGGATGTGTTTTTTACAGTATTGTTCTGGAAACCACAGCTGCCAGTTTTTTTTCCATAAAAACAACAGAATTTTTTTTACAGTGTGGGATTTATTTGAATACTTTGGCGAAGAAGATAAAAGATATGACAAAACTAAAATTAAAACTAAAACTAAACTAAAACTAAGCATTTAGAAAAAAATGAAAACTAATAAAAACGAGCAAATCTGCTCTAAAAACTGATTAAAACTAGTTGAATTAGAGAAAGAAAAGTCAAAACTAAATCAAACTGAACTAGAGTGACAAATCCCAAACTCTTCTGACCTGTGGGCTCAGTGTGCCCTGGTTGTGTTCTGCAGGAGGCGTGCCACCGCTGCCCTCGCTCTCACATGTGTGATCTGTGGACGGAGTCACCTTCGTCCCCTCGGACTCGTCTCCAGATGATTCTCCAGAGTTTTCGTCCCTGTTGTCGTGTCCGCTCCCGTTTGGGTTCTGGCTCGTTCGGACCTGTAAGTCTGGGCTCTGTCCCGGTCCCTCCTGCTCCAGCTGGTCCTGGACGGCTCCCATGGACTCTGTGCTTTCAGGGGAAGAGGCTTGGACAGCAGGGGGCGCCAGAGTGACAGACACAGGGGACGTCAGCGTGGTCACATGACCGGTCACGGACAAATGAGAGTGTGTGGCTGTGTGTGGAGGCGGGTCTTCAGGGTCAGTGGGTCTGCTGGACTCTGGGGGGCCATGGGAGTCCTCACTGAGTCCCACCCCTGAGTGCTCTGGAGCATCAGGAAAATCTGGGATAAGAGAGTACAGATTCAAATATCAACAGCCAAACCAAACTGAGCCAAACCGATCCGAACTGAACCAAACCAAACCGAGCCAAACCGATCTGATCCGAACTGAACCAAACCGAACCAAACCAAACCGAACCAAGCCAAACCAATCCAAACTGAGCCAAACCAAACTGAGCCAAACTGATCCGAACTGAACCAAACCAAACTAAACCAAACCAAATCAAACCAAACAAAATCGAACCAAGCCAAACCAAACCGCACCAAACCGAACAGAAAAGAACCAAATCGAACCAACCCAACCCAAACCAAACTGAGCCAAACCAAACAAAACCAAAAAAACAAAAACTGAACCAAACTAAGCCGAACTGAACTGAACCGAACCAAACTGAATGAAGCCGAACCAAACCAAACCACACACCTGTCAGTCACACCTGTGTGATATATATATATATATATATATATATATATATATATATATATATATATATATATATATATATATATATATATATATATATATATATATAAAGTACTGACATAAATATTGTTTGTTCTATCATTCTTTAAAATGTAAACAACAATTAATATGTTAATACTGATATCTAGGGACTGAAGTAAGTAAATGCATCGTTCCTGTTTTTAACTTCATTTCCCATCATGCAGCATGGTACTTCCTGTCAGCCATCATGGCCATAGCAACATGATTCTACGGCTGTTGGATTCAAATTCACTAATATCTGCCAAAATATTGGTCCTGTATCAACCTGTCGTGTTCAGTAGTCTGTTCATTGACCAAAAATCCATAAGAATGACAAACTGCAGCAGTCAGCTGTGTACGGACACACACACACGCACGCACGCACGCACGCACACATAAACACGCACACACATGCATGCACACACACACACACACACACACACACACACAGATGCTCTGAGACCTTCCAGTATTATGGTTTATTTACATACTTTGTTCCGTGGTCGGTCCAGGTCCAGATGGGTTCCCAGTGGGTCCAGATCCAGATGGGTTCCCAGTGGGTTCAGGTCCAGATGGGTTCCCGGTGGGTCCAGGTCCAGATGGGTTCCCAGTGGGTTCAGGTCCAGATGGGTTCCCGGTGGGTCCAGGTCCAGATGGGTTCCCAGTGGGTCCAGGTCCAGATGGGTTCCCAGTGGGTTCAGGTCCAGATGGGTTCCCGGTGGGTCCAGGTCCAGATGGGTTCCCGGTGGGTCCAGGTCCAGATGGGTTCCCAGTGGGTCCAGGTCCAGATGGGTTCCCAGTGGGCTCCTTGTGTGTGTGGTCCTCAGGCAGAGGGTTGACGCTCTCCTCTCCAGACTCCTCGCTGTGCTGGTCTTCAGGTACAGTGTTGTAGAAGTCAGGTGAGGCTGTGGTGCAGGTGCAGGTGTGCTCTGGTTCCTCAGTGGTGTGAGCTGAAGGAGTCACCACGAACATCTGGGCCTCTTCTGGAGGATCAGAACCCTCAGAGGAGCTGCTGGGCTGGACGTCAGAGCCTTGGTTCAAACGCAGATCTGAGGTGGGATCCTGGGGGAAAAGACCACTACAGTCATGAAGCAGCAGTTCATCTACGACAGGTCCAAACAGACACTGAGGTGGACATGAACTGAACACTAGAAGGAAGGAGAGGACGGTCCTGGTGACTCCAGTGTCCAGTGGTCCAACACTGTTCTTCTCATATAGGGATGGAACGATTTCTGGTATAACGATAAACCACGGTAAAATTGCAGACGGTTAGTATTACTGTTTAAATCCTAATTCTCATGATAACTGTGTTTGATTAGCACACTTTTAGGGGAAAAATGCCTATGTAAAGATCTGCTTTTATGTCAAGTATTTGACTTTAGTTTTAATTTATTACAATTTTAATTGTATATACCTAATATTTGGAACCAGTACTCACTTTTAAAGTCTTTCAAAAGGTTTGTTAAGCATCTGTGTGTTATTTATGCAATAAAGTATATTCATTTTTCAAATCGGATTTTATATATTTTTGTGTGTTTTTTGTCCTTTTATGTTTTTATAGTAGGTTAAAGTGAAAAAAGTTGTGCTGAAAAAAAAAAGATGCCAAACATGGGTATAGTAAACATTTGTTTATATAGTATATAAAGGCAAAATCAAAAGGACTGAAAAACCGAAGAAATAGGCTCAGACCACTGAGGGTTAATATTTGAATGTTTCTGACACAGAAGGTACATTGTGCCAATTATTTTTATTTTATTTAATTTATTTTTTTTTATTTTTTTTTTTTCAAAATACAACTGGGTTAAATTATTTCAGTGTGTGTATAAGTCAAGGGAGTAGGTTTGATTCTGACATTGGTGTGGACACAAAAGTGCTCCAAGGCAGCACTCCTGAAAGTTGATCATAATTTCACGTCATGTAGAGCTGATCAAACAAGCAAACAATCATAGTCAGTCAGTTCCAGCCATTTTGGCACCCTAGGAGAGGTATGAATTTGGTGCCCCCCCCCCCCCCCCTAAAAAACACACACATGCACACAAACGCACACACACACATGCATATGTGTGTGTGTGTGTGGGGGGGGCACAAAGAGGAGATACATGAAGCATGAGAGGAGATGCACAAAGCAGCCAGCAGTAAACCACATAGAAACATATATAAACCAGACAGACACACATATACGAGGGCTGTTCAATAAGTTCATGGCCTCACCCAGAACAGAACAACACAGACTGATAATTTATAGTTTATTTTTCAACATAATCTCCATTTACAGCAATGCACTTGGTCCATCGATGTTCAAGCATCACTATCCCATCACGAAAGAATGTAACATCCTGTATTATAACAACCAGTATTTCTGGGTGAGGCCATGAACTTATTGAACAGCCCTCGTAACCCAGTTCATCATCACTAACCCACACACCTCAGCAGATCTCTCATCTCTTATTCATCTACAGTTCCATTATTAGCCAACTTTGCTTCATTTCAGTTCAGCTAGCTGTTACTAGCAACATCAAATGTTTTTTAACATTATAACAGGTTACATCCCTCTGTAATTGGATTACTTTTCTGCCTCCTCTTCTCTCTCTTCTAAACTGTGCAGCTCAGGCCTTGAAGGCCTTTTCATGGTGATAAACTCTCCATCCTTTACCTGGATGTTTAGTTCTACACCTGTCTGACTGTCATTCAGCTCCACTGTCTCTGTCACTTCTGCACATGCTCAGTGAGCACCGGTCTGGGAGAGTTCACCTGAGAAATTACGGGGGGGTTGTTTTGTTTTTTTTCCTCTCATTTCTTTATTTTTAAGACAATTAATGATAAATGATCCTGTTATCAGTTATCAGCCTATGCCATGAACCGGCCCTGCACACACAGACACACATACACACACATGCAAACAGACACATGTACAAATGTACATGTAAATGACACCTCTGATATTCAAACCCGTCTAGCTGACGTGACCCAGGCAGAACATATGCAAACATGTTGACAACTTACACTAAGTGGGCTGGAGATACGAACTGTCTCCTGTCCAGTCCAACTTTTTTTTTTCCTGTCCCACTAGTGGGTAACTGTAGCTTTTACAAGTAGATGGAGTAACAGCGGGGATGGCCAATCACATGTACCATAGTAAAACCGCAGAGCCAATCGGAGAGTGATAATTAGGTTAGAGGCGGGACTTCTAGCAGAGACCGACTGTTAACCCTTTGTGTGCCATAATCATTGAGTTAACACTACAGACAGCGGTTGGATTGGTAGGGACAACACAGGAGTGGATGGATATTGGCAGGGACGTGTCCCTAGTGTCCCTACGCCCCTGGTATCAGTACTTTTTGAACAGTCTGAGCACAATTTCAACAATACCGCAATAATAATGATAACCGTGATAATTTTGGTCACAATAACCATGATATGAAACAACAGGTACACAACAAATACACAACAGGTACACAACAAATACACAACAGATAAACAACAGGTACACAACAGCAGTCATTCCGTACATGATCATGTCTCATGTACCAGTGAAACTAAAATCAGAGTAACAATTGTCTCTCTGCACTGACCAGTGGAACTGCAGCACTGACCAGTGGAACTGGAGCAGTGACCAGTGGAACTGGAACACTGACCAGTGGAACTGGAGCACTGACCAGTGGAACTGGAGCACTGACCAGTGGAACTGGAACGCTGACCAGTGGAACTGGAGCACTGACCAGTGGAACTGGAACACTGACCAGTGGAACTGGAGCACTGACCAGTGGAACTGGAGCACTGACCAGTGGAACTGGAGCACTGACCAGTGGAACTGGAGCACTGACCAGTGGAACTGGAGCAGTGACCAGTGGAACTGGAACACTGACCAGTGGAACTGGAGCAGTGACCAGTGGAACTGGAGCGCTGCCCCATAAGCCCCCTCTGGTCAGAAGAACACGTCCATGTTAGGGTCAGTACCAGTGTTCAAACTGGGCTCTACTTTAAGGCCGTCCTAAACGTGTGCAGACTTACTGGTGTCGGTCTGTCAGTCATGTGATGCAGCTCCTCATCTGTCATCTTCTCCTCGGTGGAGTCAACCACACTGACAGTTGTATCTTCTACAGAGGAAGAGAAGTGTTTCTGAGACTCTTCGTCATGTGTGTCTGTGGACGGCTGATGGGAACGGGGAACGCTGGCCTTCACCACTGGGTTCAAAGCCTGCTTTAAAACCTCCTCTGTGTGATGGGCCTCTCTGCTCTGCTGTGACGTCACCTCCTCCTCCTCCTCTGCAGGGTTCGTCAAGAAAACCACATCCTGACCGATGTCTTCAGGCTCTGTAGAAGGAAGGTCCTGAGGAGATTCTGTAAAATGTCCATTATCTCCTAGAATAAAGAGTAGGATTGGAAATGATATTTAATCACATCTGTTAAAGTTGAAACTACCGTCCCCTATAACAAAAAAATTAAATAAATAAATAAATAAAATGTAATGTTTTTTTTAAAATAACATAAAAGAAAAAAAAGAAACTACCTTCCCCTATAATAAAAATAAATAAATAAATAAATAAATAAATAAAACAAGAAACTACGTTCCCCTATAATAAATAAATACATAAATAAATAAATAAGTAAATAAATAAATAAATAAATAAATAAATAAATAAAATAAAAATTACTAAAAAAAAAAAACATTAAAAATTAAAAAATTAAAAATAAAAAAATACAAATTAAAAATACAAAAAATAAAGAAAAATAAATAAAAAAAAAAAAATTAAAAGAAAAAAAAAATAAAAAAGAAAAAAAAGAAACTACCTTCCCCTACAGCGGCCACAGAAACGCACAAGTACTGATTATTCCCAAATAATGATAATAACGTTACTGAATTCATACAATCCAAATGGTCGTTTCTTCGGTGAACATTTCCATCCAGTGGGTTCTTCATATTACACATATGTTTCTACAGCTGTTCAGAGTGGACCTCTGCTTTTGTCATCATGACTGATGACATGCACTGTCAACTTACCTCATTAAAAACTCAAATGGACAAAACACTGATGAGCTCCAACAAGGAACTGTTAGGGCCTGATTTACGAAGATCGCAAATTTACTTGCTCACACTAAAAAAATACGTGTGCTATTGATTTGTGTGTCACTGGTGGATCATCTCAGATGATCTGCACAGATGACACCAGGTCAAAGTCTTGGAGACCGCCATATTTAAATGAGGGTTTAGCGTGTGCTACTGTTGTCGTCATGGAGACAGTGGGCTGTATAAACTGCTGTGGGACCCACCTGCACTAATGGAACAGTGACTGGAATGGAATGATCCAGACGGAAATGAACCGTAGGAGGAGTTTAGTCAGAGAAGGTCCTGAGGACTGGGACTGGGACTGGGACTGGACCCAGATCAGCCACTAGAACATCTAGAACAGTGGTGTCAAACTCATTTTAGTTCAAGGGCCACATTAAGCCCAATTTGATCTGCAGTGGGCTGGACCAGTAAAATAATAACATAATAATATATAAATAATAAGCCTGTAATGGTACACAAAATTTTCGGTTCGGTACATTTTCGGTTTTCAAAGCCACGGTTCGGTTTTTTTTCGGTTCAGTACGGGAAGAAAGAAAACCCCTCAAAATGTCTTTAATACATTTACTAATTTTTGAAAAATTTTCCCCCAATTTTTGGACACAATAGAATATAGAAAAACAGGAATATAATTCTGCTGCTATAAATCAAATAGAAAATAAAATGAATTATTAATATTACTAAATGTATTTTAAACATTAGTATTGCACTTTTACCTGAAAGGGAGTTTTGAACAAACAACAAAAATCTAATCACAGTTCTGTCAGTTCACATTCTGCAGAAAAATAACAAAAAAATTCCACATGAAGTGCAACATTAGCAAGAGGACAAACTGGTATTCTGTTTAAATAAACTGAAGAGCAACTTTAACAACAAAAAATAAACCAAATTATTTATTTTAGGACAGACAACAAACTGTTTAGGACACTTTATGTATGTGCGCGCGTGCAGGGTGCGATTTGTCGGGGGGATGTTTTTGGGTTGTTTTTTTTTGGTCGGAGCTGGGGGGGGTGGGGGTGTCCATAACTAATGTAACTAACGCTGGCGTGAAACGAAAGTGAAACTTTATATTCTTTCAATGTCCAACTCCAGGTTCTATTCCTCTGTTATACAGCGTGTGTGTGAGTGAAAGAGAGAGAGAGAGAGAGAGAGAGCGAGAGCGAGAGCTAGTGTAAGTGTTTTAGAACTACCACAGTTCATAGGCAGCAAACAACATCCATCTTATTAACATCTCTTTCCTGGTTGTTGTCTTTCACCTGAACCTGAACTGGTCCCAAACAGGACTGTAATGATGGCGGAGGGTCTCCAGAGGGTCTCCTTCCAGGTTCACATCATATTTGTTGTTGTTTTTTTGTTTTTTTTACCTTATATCAGCTGCTATTTCATATTTTGGGTCAATGTGCGCGTCCTTCCATATGTCCGTGTGGAACTTGCGTGGATTTAAAGTTCCGCATCAAACAACGTTTTTCGTTCCTTTTTCTTTTTCTCATCATACTGTGCCGTTTCGGTACAGCTGTGTACCGAACCGAACAGCTGTGTACCGAAATGGTTCGGTTCGGTACGTGTACCGTTACAGGCCTAATAAATAATGTCCAAACTTTCCTCTATGTTTTAGAGCGAAAAAAGTAAAATTATGCAATGAAAATGTTTACATCTACCAACTTTAAAACAATGTGAATAACATGAACAAACTGACATTTATTAAGAAAACTAAGTGCAATTTTAACAATATTATGTCTCAGTTTATCATTTACACATGTAAACTACAACGTACAGTGGATCAACAAATACACAAAAAATTAAATAATAGACAGAATATTGGTAAAATTACACCTCAGACATTTCAAAATGTTCATATTTGTTCAGGTTATTGGTGTTTTTCTGAAATGATAATTTGTTTTAGTGTAAATACAATAAAATGACATGAAAATGTTTACATTTACAAGGAGAAAAATTTGGAGTTGTGAGTATTTATCTGTTATTATGATAGTATTTAACTGATCTGACCCACTGGAGATGAAATTGATCTGTTTGTGGAACCTGAACTAAAATGATTCATATCTTCAGTGTAATTTTTGTATTTCACAGATTCATCCCAGGGGCTGGACTGGACCCTTTGGCCCCGGGCCGCATGTTTGACACCTGTGTTCTAGAAATTCTCCAATGGCATTGTGGGTAGGACATCTGTCTGTATTATTTGTTGTTGGGTCGTTCCATAAATGTTGCTGTGATCAGAACAGATTGGTTGTGGGTGTTGCCTTTGGTTGGGCCTAAGCCCCGCCTCCTCAGCCAGTTTATGGTGAAGCTGTTCCGGTTCAAACCTGCCTTTAAGACCTGATCAATATAGACGCAAAACCAGCCACAACAACCAGTTTCAGGTTTGGTCAATCATATTCCGCACGTTTAGAGAAATATTTGCATCTACTCTTCACAATAATTTTCTGCGTTCCGGCAGAAATTCCCATATCGCATATTCATTAAGGCAAACGGGCTAAATGGGTTAAATCGAGTTATTTTGACCATTTCAAAGACACAACCCTCGGTGCGTCCTGTTAGTAGATCAGCTTCAACCTGTTTGTGTGTGAACAGTCAAATTTGAGCACATTTTTATACGCACAAACCTTTAGTAAATCAGGCCCTTAGTTATTAGTGACCACTGTGGGGGAGGGGGAGGGGGAGGGGGAGGGGGAGGCAACTTCAGATGCTACTCAAGGATCCACAACTATTACAGAAACACCATGTTGCAGGTTTACTGTAAAAATGGTTAATATTGTAAATTAGGGATGTAACGATTACCGGTATAACAATAAACCGCAGTAAAGTCGGAGACGGTTAGTATTACCGCTTAAATTCTAATTATCATGATAACCGTGTTTGATTAGTGCACTTTTAGGGGAAAAAACGCCTATGTAAAGATCTGCTTTTATGTCAAATATTTGATTATAGTTTTAATTTATTACAATTTTAATTGTATATACCTAATATTTGGAACCAATATTCACTTTTAAAGTCTTTGAAAAGGGTTGATACACATCTGTGTCTTATTTATGCAATAAATTACATACATTTTTCAAATCAGATTTTATATTTTTTGTGTGTTTTTTGTCCTTTTGTGTTTTGATATCGTAGGTTAAAGTGAAAAAAAATAATATTCAAATGATATAAATGAAGTTGTGCTGAAAAAAAAGATTCCACACATGGCTATAGTAAACATTTGTTTATATAGTATATAAAGGCAAAATCAAAAGGACTGGAAAAACAGACAAAATAGGCTCAGACCACTAAGGGTTAATATTTGAATGTTTCTGCAGCAGAAGGGACATTGTGCCAATTGTAATTATTATTATTATTTTTTTTTAAAATACAACTTGGTTAAATTATTTCAGTGTGTTTTAGTACTTTTTGAATATTTTGAGCACAATTTCAATAATACCACGGTAATAATGATAACCGTGATAATTTTGGTCACAATAACCAATAATATGAACCAATATATATGAAATTTTCATATCATTACATTCCTATAGTAAATATTGTCTTACTTTTGAAACAGTAGACATCATGTCGAGTATTGGCCTCGGGGAAGCCCGTCTGATTACTGAAGCGATAAACTGTTCTGACTCCAGGCTCCCCCCCTCCACAGCGCTCTCTCGGGGTAACGATCGGGTAGCGCACGCTTCCGTCCGCCAGCCACCCCGGGCTGCAGTGGTTCAGACCGTCGTTCCACGCTGCGTACAGCTGAGCCGTGGTGGCCAGCTCTGCCCCCAGACTCAGACAGTAGGACTTGGCCTCCCCAAAGGTAAAATGCTGAGGCGTCCACCCATGGAACACTTCACCTTTAAAGAAGAAGACAGTTTGGATTTTAGGATGTTATTCTATGGATTTAGTATTGGATTACTGTGTTTGTGAAATTACACTCCTGACTGTCAGCTGTTGTTACTATAGACTTCTTTTAGTTGATGTCATTCAATGTGGTCGGAGCTCACTACACACACATTTATTTAACCACAGTACCTCTGCTTTTGGCATTCAGCCTTTGGTTAAAGACACATTAGTCCAATTAAATCAGTGCCATTTTTAGGACAATTTTACTACGTTTGATGTTAACCCTTAAAGACCCAAACGTCCTCCTTTAACCCTTAAAGACCCAACTGTCCACCTTTAACCCTTAAAGACCCAACTGTCCACCTTTAACCCTTAAAGACCCAAACGTCCTCCTTTAACCCTTAAAGACCCAACGTCCACCTTTAACCCTTAAAGACCCAACTGTCCACCTTTAACCCTTAAAGACCCAAACGTCCTCCTTTAACCCTTAAAGACCCAAATGTCCACCTTTAACCCTTAAAGACCCAAACGTCCACCTTTAACCCTTACAGACCCAAACGTCCTCCTTTAACCCTTAAAGACCCAAACGTCCACCTTTAACCCTTAAAGACCCAAATGTCCACCTTTAACCCTTAAAGACCCAAACGTCCTCCTTTAACCCTTAAAGACCCAAACGTCCACCTTTAACCTTTAAAGAACCAAACGTCCTCCTTTAACCTTTAAAGACCCAAACATCCACCTTTAACCTTTAAAGACCCAAACGTTCACCTTTAACCTTTAAAGACCCAAACGTCCTCCTTTAACCTTTAAAGACCCAAACGTTCACCTTTAACCTTTAAAGACCCAAACATCCACCTTTAACCTTTAAAGACCCAAACATCCACCTTTAACCTTTAAAGACCCAAACGTTCACCTTTAACCTTTAAAGACCCAAACGTTCACCTTTAACCTTTAAAGACCCAAACGTCCTCCTTTAACCTTTAAAGACCCAAACATCCACCTTTAACCTTTAAAGACCCAAACGTTCACCTTTAACCTTTAAAGACCCAAACGTTCACCTTTAACCTTTAAAGACCCAAACGTCCTCCTTTAACCCTTATAGAACCAAACATCCACCTTTGAAACATTTAAAAAATTCATAAAAATTTCAAAAATCAATATTTCCCGATTCTTTGAACAACCTTGGTAGACCTTACCCCAAAGATGTTCCACAACAAATATCAAATCATTCTGACTGACAGTTTCAGAGAAGAAGATCCTTGAAATGTTTTTTTTACAGACAATGAATGATGGACGATAACTGGTACCAATAGTCCATCAGACTCTGTGGACATTGGACATTGAATAAAAATGTTTTATTCTATAAACTAGGGCTCAGAAGGTCTGGCTCAGCACACAAGCTCTGGCTTCCAAACCCACATAGAAGGTCAAACACAGCTGACAGCTGCAGATTCACAGGCTCTGAGTTACGAACTGACATCCTCCTCACTACTGTCAAAGGAGCAGGTCTTTTAGGTTTAATGAAGGAACCTGCAGATTAAGGAACTACATTTATTTTCTTTCTGATGTGTGTCCTCATCAAGGTTATTACTGTTAATGAAAACTAATGAATATAATAAACATCAGTTTCTGCTTTTGCTTAATTTTCAGAGCAAATTAAAAATGACTCACATTTTTCCTTTCTCTCCCAGTTGTCCCGCCCCCTGGTCTCCGCCCCTCCCCTAGAGGCCCCGCCCCACAGTTTGAGAAATGCTGCACAGATCTTTTCATCTGCTTTAAAAACCAGAGTCTTCCACTGGTGTCATGTCTGCTTGGGCTGGACGTCCAAACCTCTGGAGTCAATGTGTGTCATATATGCAGACAGTTTGTTTGGATTTAAATGGGATATATTTCTGAGGAAAATCTGCTCAGTGTAAAAGTGGGTAGGATAATAAAAGGTTAGAGGCAGACACAATTCCCTGCAAAGTCTAAAACATTAAAAAAAAAAGAACGAAAAGAACAGACATGTAGAAAAACTTCAGGTTCCCAAGAATCAAAAAATATGTGATACTTGATGAAACCAGATGTCACCAGTAAAACCAGTAAAACCAGTAAAACCATTGGCAGAGGTGGAGCTCATACGTCCAAGTCCAGGAGGGTTCAACAGTTCCACTGATTAGAATCAAGGTTATAATCGTTAACGAAAACTAACGAAATGACGAAAACTACAATTGTAAAAACATTTTTGTTAACTGAAATAAATAAAAACAATAATTAAGAGAAAAAAACGATAACTAACTGAAACTGTATTGCGTGTTTACAAAACTAACTAAAACTGAAAAAATTATGGATAAAATTCCCTTAGTTTTCGTCTTTGTCAATGTCGGATTGATACGATATCGATTTATTTCGCTCTAGCAATTTTAGCTAGCGGCACCATATGATATTTAACGGTCCGTCACTTGTGTTCACTTGTGGTTTCCAGTCGTCTTCTGGTCCCCACTGGATTTGTGAAATACAAAAATTACACTGAAGATATTAAAAATCGAGGATGTTAACATTATTTTAATTCAGATTCCACATACAGACCAATTAGATATCAAGTGGCTCAGAACCAGTAAAATATTATCATATTAAACCTATAAATAATGAAAACAGCAAATTTTATCTTTGTTTTAGTGTAAAAAAGTAAAATGACATGAACATGTTTATATTAAAAAACTGTTATTTTACAAAAAATGTTGGAAAAACCTGAAATGTCTTAAGATAAGTAAATGCAATTGTACCAATATTCTGCCTGTTAATAAATGTGTTGTGCATTTGTAATTGTAATGTAAGTTGTAACGCACATGTGTAAATGATAAACTGATAATCTGAGGCATAAAATTGTTAAAATTGCACTTGTTTTTCTTAAGACATTTCCAGTTGTGCATGTTATTCAGATTTTTGTAGATGTACACATTATCATAATTTAATTTTACTTTTTCCACTGTTATTATTTTACTGGTCTGGTCCACTGGAGGTCAAATCGAGGTTATTATCGTGAACAATAGCAATTTTAGCTAGCGGCACCATATGATATTTAACGGTCCATCACTTGTGTTCACTTGTGGTTTCCAGTCGTCTTCTCCTCCCCACTCTACCTGGAAACATGGAGACTAAAGTTGGGAGAAAGCAGCAGAGTCCTGTCTGGGATTTATTTGAATACGACGACAGAGAAAAAGAGAAAAGAGACAACAAAAAACTAAAATTAAACTAAAACTAAGCATTTAGAAAATAAGAAAAACTAATAAAAACTATCAAACCTGCTCTAAAAACGAATTAAAACCAACTGAATTAGAGAGAAAAAAGTAAAAACTAAATAAAACTAAACTATAATGAAAAATCCAAAACTATTAGAACCTTGGTTCTCATATGTTCCTACATTAAAGTTCAACATCTTCCATCAGTTGGTTACCGTCGGTGCTCTCCACATAGCAGTAGACGTCATACAGCTCATCAGGTTCCAACAGCCCATAGTTCCTCACTCCAGGTAGTCCGTCCATGTCCCCAAAACAGCCCTCCCTTGGCATCTGGATGGGGTATCTGGAGAAGGAAACGCATCCAGGTCAACCCTGCAGCCACGCCTTCATCCCTGATGGCACACATCAGTATGAGCTCTGCATGTGGAGTTTGAGGACAGTAGATTCTTTTCCATTGACCTTCAAATTAAGTGAATATAACTTACACATCAAAATTTGTCTAATGGAAAAATGACAATTTCACCAAAACTTGTTTTTTGATGAAAAGTTTTAGTTGTTGTTGGAGGTGTTTTCTCGTAGGTAAATTGGTATATGACACAAAACTGTAATGGAAAGATCTTTAGTCCAACTAGAGTCACATGACCAAAACAAAAAGATGTTGATGGATGTTAGAAGAGAAGAAGAAGAGTTGAACCCAAACATGTGTGTATGTGTGTGGACACAGCAGGAAAACACATCAGTTTAGAATTTAGGAGGAGATAGAGGAGGAACCAGCATTCTAGATTCAAACCAACACAGATTTATTTGTTTATGAAGGACTGACACTGACATCTACCACAAGAAAGAAACTCAGCAGCACAGCAGGGACTGAACGGACAAACCAACAGAACACACTTGTGTTTGGAACACATTTAGGAAACATGGGGACAGTTTAGCTCAGATGGACCATGGAAAACAGACTAGTGTCTCTCATCTAAATGAGGACCTGAGACTAGAACAGATGTGGTCTAGATGAGTAGTCCAGTCTGGGCACACCCCCCCCCCCCCCCCGGACACTCTGTTGGTGGTTTTACTAGCCACACCTATTTGAGGTGGTTCAGTTTGTTTGTTTGTTTGTTAGTCTGGAGCTTTGTGTGTTGGTCATTTTGTCAAATACAGACTAAAAGTTAGACTTTCTCAAAGCTCAGTTCAGATCTGATCCCAGACGCTGAAGGTTTGAGGCTCAGAGGTTCCTGAATCTGGGGTGGTTGTGTTTGGTCTGAAGGCCTTACCGGACTGAGCGGTCCGACAGCCAGCCTGCGTCACACTGTTCGTAGCCGCTGTGGTACGCGGCCGTCAGCTGCTCCGGACTGGCAATACCAGCGCCGATGTCCTGGCACGCTTCTCTGGCTTGGTCAAACGTAAAGGCGTAGCGGCTCGAAGCATCACGATAGTGAAACACCACCCCTGCAGAGACGAGAGCTTTGGGAAGTCTACATCTGTCTTACAAATTATTAGTGTGATTACGAAGAGTGCTTCAAAAAATCTAAAATTTGGTCTTAAAGTTACAGCACATCTCCTAAAAACATCAATATTATATTACAACATTATTTTAATGTCTTCAGGCCCATCATGAGAGAATTCAACATTATGTTAATGAAGTACCCATGAAGTAAGTATTGATTTTGAAAAGTGAAAAAAAAAAAAAAAAAAAAAAAAAAAAAATATATATATATATATATATATATATATATATATATATATATATACACACATACAGTACAGGCCAAAAGTTTGGACACACCTTCTCATTCTTTGCATTTTCTTTATTTCATGACTATTTACATTGTAGATTCTCACTGAAGGCATCAAAACTATGAATGAACACATGTGGAATTATGTACTTAACAAAAAAGTGTGAAATAACTGAAAACATCTCTTATATTCTAGTTTCTTCAAAGTAGCCACCCTTAGCTCTGATGACTGTTTTGCACACTCTTGGCATTCTCTTGATGAGCTTCCAGAGGTAGTCACCTGAAATGGTTTCCTAACAGTCTTGAAGAAGTTCCCACAGATGCTTAGCACTTGTTGGCCCTTTTGCCTTCACTCTGTGGTCCAGCTCACCCCAAACCATCTTGATTGGGTTCAGGTCCGGTGACTGTGGAGGCCAGGTCATCTGGCGCAGCACTCCATCACTCTCCTTCTTGGTCAAATATCCCTCACACAGCCTGGAGGTGTGTTTGGGGTCATTGTCCTGTTGAAACATAAATGATGGTCCAACTAAACGCAGACCGGATGGAATGGCATGTCACTTCAGGATGCTGTGGTAGCCATGCTGATTCAGGTTGCCTTCAATCTTGAATAAATCCCCAACAGCGTCACCAGCAAAGCACCCCCACACCATCACACCTCCCCCTCCATGCTTCACGGTGGGAACCAGGCATGTAGCATCCATCCGTTCACCTTTTCTGCGTCGCACAAAGACACGGCGGTTGGATCCAAAGATCTCAAATTTGGACTCATCAGACCAAAGCACAGATTTCCACTGGTCTAATGTCCATTCCTTGGGTTTCTTGGCCCAAATAAATCTCTTGTGTTTGTTGCCTCTCCTGAGCAGTGGTTTCCTAGCAGCTGTTTGACCATGAAGGCCTGATTCACGCAGTCTCCTCTTAACAGTTGTTGTAGAGATGTGTCTGCTGCTAGAGCTCTGTGTGGTATTCATCTGGTCTCGAATCTGAGCTGCTGTTAATTTGCGATTTCTGAGGCTGGTGACTCAGATGAACTTATCTTCAGCATCAGAGGTGACTCTTGGTCTTCCTTTCCTGGGGCGGTCCTCATGTGAGCCAGTTTCGTTTGGGCGCTTGATGGTTTTTGCGACTGCACTTGGGGACACATTCAAAGTTTTTGAAATTTTCTAGACTGACTGACCTTCATTTCTTAAAGTAATGATGGCCACTCGTTTGTCTTTACTTAGCTGATTGGTTCTCGCCATAATATGCATTCTAACAGTTGTCCAATAGGGCTGTCAGCTGTGCATCAACCTGACTTCTGCACAACACAACTGATGGTCCCAACCCCATCAATAAGGCAAGAAATTCCACTAAGTAACCCTGACAAGGCACAGCTATGAAGTGGAAACCATTTCAGGTGACTACCTCTGGAAGCTCATCAAGAGAATGCCAAGGGTGTGCAAGGCAGTCATCAGAGCTAAGGGTGGATACTTTGAAGAAACTAGAATATAAGAGATGTTTTCAGTTATTTCACACTTTTTTGTTAAGTACATAATTGCACATGTGTTCATTCATAGTTTTGATGCCTTCAGTGAGAATCTACAATGAAAATAGTCATGGAAAATAAAGAAAATGCGAAGAATGAGAAGGTGTGTCCAAACTTTTGGCCTGTACTGTATATATATATATATACACACACACTACATTGCCAAAAGTATTGTCTCCCCCATCCAAATCCTCAGACTCAGCTGTTCCAGTCCCTTCCATGTCCACAGGTGTATTAAATCCAGCCCTAGTCATGCAGACTGCTTTTACAAACATTTGTGACAGAATGGGTCTCTCTCAGGAGCTCAGTGAATTCCAGCGTGGAACTGTGATAGGATGCCACCTGTGCAACAAATCCAGTGGTGACATTTCCTGGCTCCTAAATATTCCACAGTCAGCTGTCAGCTGGATTATAAGAAAGTGGAAGTGTTTGGGAACGACAGCGACTCAGCCACGCAGTGGTAGGCCAAGGAAACTGACGGAGCGGGGTCAGCGGATGCTGAGGCGCAGAGTGCGAAGAGGTGGACGACTGTCTGCAGAGTCAATGGTACAGACCTCCAAACTTCATGTGTCCTTCAGATTAGCTCCAGAACAGTGCACACAGAGCTTCATGGAATGGGTTTCCGTGGCCGAGCAGCTGCATCCAAGCCATACATCACCAAGTGCAATGCAAAGCGCCGGGTGCAGTGGTGTAAAGCACGCCGCCACTGGACTGTAGAGCAGCGGAGGAGCCTTCTCTGGACTGACCAATCGCACTTCTCCATCTGGCGATCTGATGGACGGGTCTGGGTTTGGCGGTCACCAGGAGAACGATACTTGTGGGAGCGCACTGTGCCAAGTGTAAAGTTTGGTGGAGGGGGGATTATGGTGTGGGGTTGTTTTTCAGGAGCTGGGCTGGGCCCCTTAGTTCCAGTGAAAGGAACTGGGAATGCTTCAGCAGAACAAGACATTTTGGACAATTCCACACTCCCAACTTTGTGGGAACAGTTTGGAGCTGGCCCCTTCTTCTTCCAACATGACTGTGCACCAGTGCACAAAGCAAGGTCCATTTGGACATGGAGGACAGAGTCTGGTGTGGATGAACTGGACTGGCCTGCACACAGTCCTGACCTCAACCCCATAGAACACCTTTGGATGAATTAGAGCGCAGACTGAGAGCCAGGCCTTCTGTCCAACATCAGTGTGGGACCTCACAAATGCGCTTCTGGAAGAATGGTCAAAAATTCCCATGAACACACTCCTAAACCTTGTGGACAGCCTTCCCAGAAGAGCTGAAGCTGTTATAGCTGCAAAGGGTGGAGCCACGTCAGACTGAACCCATAGACTAGGAATGGGATGGACCTGACATTCATATGTGAGTCAAAGCAGGTGAGCAAATACTTTTGGCAATATAGTGTGTGTGTGTATATATATATACATATATATATATATATATATATATATATATATATACACACACACATATATGGATCTGTGTTGTGTCGGACCTGTACCTCTGACCTTGACCTGGACCACATCGTCAGCGTCCTCCAGGCCCTGCTGGACCTCACAGCGGTAGAAGCCGGTGTCGTTGTGCCTCAGCTCCTCCAGACGCAGGGTGAGGTCAGCTGGGGAGCGGGCGTAGTTCAGCAGCGACGCCCGCTCCTTATAGGCCTCGCTGACTCTCACCCTGTCGCCGCGGGCGACCAGGATCTCCGCTTCACGGCCGTGGGTCAGCACGCTCCATTTGACCCGAGGCAGGGACAGGACCGCGTGGCGGCCGGCAGCGGAAGAGGGAGATGGTGGGGGGTGGGCCAGAGACACCAGACAGGGCAGAGTCAGGGAACCCCCCAGGGTGGCAAACACAGGGGGGGCGGTGGGGATGGTGACCTGGAGGAGCTTGGAATCATCTGAGGAGAACAGACAGCACACACGTTCAACAAGTTTTAGAAATCTGGTATTTTTTTAGCACGTTTGTATGTTTAAGGTGGAAAAACTAACACAGAGGTGTCAAACTCATTTTGTTCAGTTCCACATTCAGCCCAGCTGGATCCAAGGTTCTGATAGTTTTGGATTTTTCATTATAGTTTAGTTTTATTTAATCTTGACTTTTTTTTCTCTAATTCAGTTAGTTTTAATTAGTTTTTAGAGCAGGTTTGATAGTTTTTATTAGTTTTTCTTATTTTCTAAATGCTTAGTTTTAGTTTTTTGTCGTCTCTTTTCTCTTTTTCTCTGTCGTCGTATTCAAATAAATCCCAGACAGGACTCTGCTGCTTTCTCCCAACTTTAGTCTCCATGTTTCCAGGTAGAGTGGGGACCAGAAGACGACTGGAAACCACAAGTGACGGACCGTTAAATATCATATGGTGCCAGCAGCTAAAATTGCTAGAGCGAAATAAATGGATTTTGTATCAATCCAACAATGACAAAAACAAAAACGAAGGGAATTTTATCCATAATTTTTTATATGTTTTTGTTAGTTTTGTAAACACACAATACAGTTGCAGTTAGTGATCATTTTTTTCTTTTAATTATAGTTTTTAATTTTTTTCAGTTAATGAAAATGTTTTTTCAATTCTAGTTTTCATCATTTTGTTAGTTTTCATTAACGATAATAACCTTGATTTGACCTCCAGTGGACCAGACCAGTAAAATAATAACAGTGGAAAAAGTAAAATTAAATTATGATAATGTGTACATCTACAAAAATCTGAATAACATGCACAACTGGAAATGTCTTAAGAAAAACAAGTGCAATTTTAACAATTTTATGCCTCAGATTATCAGTTTATCATTTACACATGTGCGTTACAACTTACATTACAATTACAAATGCACAACAAATTTAATAACAGGCAGAATATTGGTACAATTCCATTTACTTATCTTAAGACATTTCAGGTTTTTCCAACATTTTTTGTAAAATAACAGTTTTTTAATATAAACATTTTCATGTCATTTTACTTTTTTACACTAAAACAAAGATAAAATTTGCTGTTTTCATTATTTATAGGTTTAATATGATAATATTTTACTGGTTCTGACCCACTTGATATCTAATTGGTCTGTATGTGGAATCTGAATTAAAATGACGTTAACATCCTCGATTGTTAATATCTTCAGTGTAATTTTTGTATTTCACAAATCCAGTGGGGACCAGAAGACGACTCTAAACCACAAGTCACCTCAAGTGACAGACCATTAAATATCATATGGTGCCGCTAGCTAAAATTGCTAGAGCGAAATAAATCGATATCGTATCAATCCGACATTGACAAAGAGACAAACACAAAGGGAATTTTATCCATAATTTTTATCCATTTTAGTTAGTTTTGTAAACACACAATACAGTTTAGTTAGTTATCATTTTTTTCTTTTAGTTATATATTTTTTAAATTTCAGTTAAGGAAAATGTTTTTTCAATTCTAGTTTTCGTCATCTCATTAGTTTTTGTTAATGTTAATAACCTTGGTACAGATATGTTATTCCAACTTTATAGGAACAGTGGGTTTGCATGTCAGCAAAAACAAACACACAGTAAATGATGAAACAGCTCTTTGTGAGGTCAGAGGTCAAAGGTCAAAGGTCAGATGTGACTGAATGAACCTGTGACAGAGGTGACAGGAATGGGCGGGGTCAGTGCGTACCTGGTTCATGGTGGGTGGTAGAGGACGACGGGAGAACGAGCAGAAAGATGGCACCCAGCAGCAGCGGTACAGGCTCCTCCAGTCTGAGGGGGGGGGGGCAAAAAGGGCGGAGACTGAAACAACAGGACTGCACAGGACTAAACCCACAGTTCATTTCAGCTAATCTATTTAATTACCCTTCATGTCATTGTATTAATACTAGTTGAAGTACTAGTATGGGGTATAGTCAACATCCCACTGAAGTAGAAATACTGACCTTCACTGTAAAAAAAAAAACAATCTGTAATTTAACAGAATTTTCACTGTTTATTTTACAGATTTTTCCTGTATATTTAAGATACAGGATAATATCAATGAAATGACAAAAACAGACTGTGATTTTACATGTCAAATGTAAAATAACACGAGAAAACAGTAACTATGAATAACCAAAAAATTCCATTTTTTAAAGAATTTTTTTTCTTTTTTCACAGAGAAATAGTTAAAATATATTTGCAAATGTATCGTAATTTCACAAATATTTCTTTTCTATTTATGAGATTAAACTGTTAATTTAAAGTTTAATACTGTAAAAAAATTAAATTAAAACCAGATAAAATTACTGACAATTAACTGTAACAGAAGTATTTAGTTCTGTCAGTTGAACCAGACTTGTTTGTTAATTGACAAATATCTTGTGTAATTACAGGAGGTTTCATAACAAAAATGTTGAATACATGTATTTTTGTGAATGTATAACATGTATAAGCACTGATAAACTGTCCAAATACAGTTTTTATCAGTGGATTGGACGACTGAGTCTCATTGGAAATTATATATATATATATAGACATAGATAGACATAGATAGACATAGATAGATAGATAGATAGATAGATAGATAGATAGATAGATAGATAGATAGATAGATAGATAGATAGATAGATAGATAGATAGATAGATAGATAGACAGATAGACAGACTCAGTGGTCAGTCCCTCTGTGTCCTTTGTCCTCGTTGTGTCTCAGCTCAGTTGCTCAGACTGTGAGCTGAATTCAGATTTCCTTCAGAACTCCCTGGAGAGCAGAACCTGGAACTGAACTACATTTACCACCAGAACGACCGCTTTCATTCTCTGCCGTGTTCACTCTGCTTTTCAACAGTCACATCTAATCTACGGCTTGGACTGAAGCCACACAGCAGAGTCTGTCCAACACAGGAGTGTGAGGACAGTGAAACCTGCCAACCTCAACAGCATCAAATATGACAGAACAGATCCAGAACAGATCCAGAACAGATATAGAACAGATATAGAACAGATCCAGAACAGATACAGAACAGATATAGAACAGATCCAGAACAGAACAGATATAGAACATATAAAACAGCTCATTATCGTTACAGTCACCTCATATAACTCCACCTTGTGTTCAGGTGATAAAACCTTCATTTAAACAGTTTTCTCTACAGCAGTCTGGCCTGGGTCTGTTCACACTAACACTT